>NW_010239215.1:0-68121 GCF_000690775.1 Eurypyga helias
GTGCTGCCAGGGGACACCCCTGGGGCACTCAAGGGCCCCTTCTGGGCCGTGAGACATCTGGGGTGCCCTCCTGTGTGTGGGCAAGTCTGGGCCAGCCCCAGGCTCAACGCGCAGTACATGCCCGTCAGGACGCTGTTAACTTGAGCGATCGGCATTTCGACTTTATTTTTAGCAGAAAGACGATGCATGGGTTTAATAAAAAAACAGTAAAAAGATACTGCCTTGGCAATTATCCCTGCATGTAGAAGGGAAGAAATAGTGACCAGTGCTGAACATTCACAGTGTGCTATTTTAATCGTGCTACATGGAGGCCTTCAGCGCCTCATCCTGCGAAGGTGAGCGACTCCCATGGAGTGCTGTAGCTCCTCAGCTCCCAGGGATGTAAATAAGATATGAAAATGCCTAGCATTTGGGGAAGTATTTTCTCCATATACAGATACTTTGTAGGGCATTTCCACTCTTGGCTTGTCCTTAATACAGAACAGGCAAGAACTGGAAAGAAGACACCGGTGCCTAAAAGCCAGGCTCTGCAATGCCTACGTTTGGGGCCTCTGGTCCCTAGACCAGTCCAGGACACCAGGACTCGGAGCCAGCCTGGGGTTCATGCTGCTCCAACTGGGATACAGAGCAGCAGCCATGCTGAGCAGGGACCCTCCGGTGCTGCTGCACACGACTGGTCAGCAAGGAAATGCTGAGGATGGTGATGAAACTTTAAACCTTCCTTAGGGCTACGGGAAAGGCTCTGATCCTCAGATCTTCTGAAATAAAGGCGCTGGTACCATTTCTTTCACCAAACTGCGCGAGGTTCACTCTCTTAAAAAAGGTAATAAAGAGCAGAGGTGATGTCCTTTCTTTTTCTGTAACAGACAGATGGTTTCAGGGAAGTGGGGAGACTTGGGGGCCTTTGCCTATTTTAAATCCTGCCTGAGGGGATTTAAATCCACGTTTTTTACCTTCTAGGGGAATTTGATCATGGACAGGCTCTAAAAGTATTCTGGAAAAAGGGAGGAGGGGGGCTCTCAGCTTTCTTCTGAAGTTGTGCCTTCACACATACATTCGTTCAACACCTGTGAGGCCAGTGACGGAACAGGAACGGGAGCATGTTTCTGGATCCAAGAGGCTGTGTTGGGAGGTGAAGGATAAGGACCCCAAATGCTTCTAGCAGAGGAGTATATTGAAATAGGTTGCCTGCTTATGGGTGCTTTAATCACTACCCATGACTATAAGGGAGCTGGTGATTGTTTATACTCTAGGTCTGCGTTAGAAGAACGTGGGAGCTGCAGTTGCATTTTGTGGGTTAGCAAATGGGTTTGTACTGGGGAAGCTGGTCAGAGTCCTGTGCCTGTGATGGGGAGGCAGTTTCTGACTCACGGTTTCTGCACGTAGCCTAAACGGGTACCCTGTTGCCCACTTGTGAGGGCTGAGGCAGCTCTTGACACGTCCAGAAATGCAGGTCTAAGTGGCTGGGAAATTGATAAGTGGAGAAAAAACCCTTTTCTGTGTTAAATACCAATCGAGTGCATGATTTTGAACTCAAGGGCCTATCTTCTGTCTAAGTTGCACTCTATCAGCTAAATCTGTTCTGGGTCTGACCCTGAACATTGCTGCTCTCATTTCTTAGAAAACATTCAGTACTTAGCAAAATCTATGATTATGCCCTTATTTGTCTGTGGTTGATAACCTGAACATTACTGTTTTATTTATATTGCAAAGAGCTGAGGAAGCATGCCACATACACATTTGTCTTTGGCTAGAGCATCTACTCCATAAAGTGCTAACTTTCAGAAGTAGATTATGCAGTGTTTTTTTCTGTTTTGTCTCCTAGGGCTTAACAGCAACTATCGTCTCATGAGTTTCTGACCTTAGCACTACAGATGCCCTTTAGAAACTGTCAAAACCTGTCAGATTCCTCTTTTGGATATAAACCTTGGGTATACACAGAAAAACAGAGAGAGAGAGAGAAGGCAAGCAAAACAGAGAGGGTGTCCTATAGATAAATTTAGGTTATTAACAAGAACACCCTTAGGTAAAGCTACTCCAGATAACTGCGTCCTTTAGCCTGCACTTTCCGGTCCTGGTTGGTTCACAGATGGCTTTTTTTCCCCCAAAGCCTTGTTACCAACTAGATCTGCTGAAGGCTTTGTTGCAGTGGTGGACGCCAACGAGAACATTTACAGCACCAAACCCACCCAGGTCCCGAGCTGCAGAATATGGTCATTCAGATGAATATATCACTGCGGAAAGCACCCTCTTCTTCTGCAGCTCATTACCGCAGCCTTGCTTTAACCCTCGCACAATGCTGCTCTGTCATGGCTCCAAGCCATGAAAGTACATTTCTCTGACTACAGTCGTGATGCAGTTGCCTTCTCTTTCTGCTTGAACCTTTTTCTTTTCGGTTTTCACACTGCCTCATTCCCTGATGAAATAACATACCTGTCCGAGAGTCCACAGAGAAATATGGTTGTCCTTGGAGAATACTGTACACTACTCTTGCGCTGTTCCCATAGGTTGGGTCGTCAGCATCTGTCGCTGTCACCTGGATAACAGAAGTGCCTGACAAAAAGAAACCCATCAGGTAAGACCTTGTGGGATAAAGAGCTGGCATGAAAAGTACACAGTTCAAAATAAACTGAAATGCCTAACCAGAGCTTTCCCACACCGAACTTCTTCATCTGATGCTCATAGTGCTTGTACTTATTGCTCAGACTTGTATCTCATTAGCACTAAAGGATTTAATAGGCATAAATTCATCATGCCTCTATAAGAAGATATAAAAGAGCAAGTACTCTATGGACCACAGTTACAGAAGTGCTGAGCTAACAGTACTTCATTATGGTTTGCAGAGAGCTGGTAGTTATATACTGCTTGCTTCTTTTCCCCTTTTCTTGATTTTAAATGTTATTTAAAGGCAGCTCAAATAAGATCTGTAGCTATGCTGGCATAAATCACATACTGCTGCAGCAGGCCCATGAATGCTCTAAGTTGAGTAAGGGATGGAAATTGTACTCAAATAGTGAGCATGGAGGGATGTATCTCTGCGATAATCTCTCTGAGGGACTGCAGTTTATATTACATAGCCTAGAGATTACACCCTCCTGAAGTGCCTTCTGGAATCCACACAAATGCATATATATTTCTTTTCTTCAATTGGTTCTCAAGGTCTGCTTCCTCTGAAGCTAATAATGGCTTGCAGGTGATGTAATTTATCAAGAACAAGGAGAAGGGAAGGCATAACTCTTTGAAATACACATGAGTTTTGACTCCTTAAAATGTCAGACAATGCCTTTATGGATGTATCTAGCCTTCTACATGATGTTTTGTGTTACAAACAAATCCAGTGTTACTGGAAAATAAATCTGCATTTATGCACTGGAAAGTAAATCTGAATTCAAGCTAGCTGTTACCATTAAGAAACATTATTTCTGCACGGAACCTTTGTATTTCATGCTTGTCTCTAGCTTTATGTCAACGTAATATGGAAGAATGAGAATGCGAAGCTTATCTGTAACTTCAGGACATGAGAATTATATGGTATTATTGTCTCTGTAATGATGTCACAGAGCCAGAAAGCAATAAGCAACTCCAAAAGAAAGAAAAAAGTCCAGAAAAACAGTATGTAATGTGACTGTTGGTTTTGTTACATGAAAATGGTTTCCCCTGACTGGTGTAGGTAGGAAGGCTGTTGTTTGTCTGCTGCACTTCAGTAACAGGACTGTCTTTGCTATGAGCCCATTCTCTAAAGGTGGAGAGCAAGCAGTACCAGAACCTTGGGATCCACTGGAGTGTGTTTAGTGTGGGCTTACACGGATTAGAAGGAGCAAAACTGCTAATAATTGTTGCCATCTCCCCATGATTCCAAGGGCTCCTGGGCAGTATTCCAGCTCTCAATACGAACTCATTACGGATTTAAATTCAAAGCAGGCAAGTTTAGATTAGATATCAGGAAGAAGTTCTTCGCAGAGAGGGTGGTGAAGCACTGGAGCAGGTTGCCCAGAGAAGCTGTGGATGCCCCATCCCTGGAAGAGTTCAAGGCCAGGCTGGATGAGGCTTTGAGCAACCTGGTCTAGTGGAAGATGTCCCTGCCCATGGCAGGGGGGTTGGAACTAGATGATCTTTAAGGTCCTTTCCAACCCAAACCATTCTATGATTCTATGCATTCCTAAAACTGAGTTATTTTCTGGATGGTAACGGTTGTCCAACATTCAATACTATTGTTACCATCTGAGGCAGGGGAGAAGGGGCACTACGTTACTGCGTGTTTTCCGAGGATGGCATGTTTGAATTGTTAGCTCTCGAGCTTCCCTTGGCATGTTTTATTTCAGAGGGGCCCAGCTGAAGGTGGAGTAGAGCCTGCTTTTCCCCTTCTGTGGCAGTCAGGCACCCCGGGGGAAGCTCTCCTGTCCGGCAGCTCCTGCGCAAGGGGAAAAAGCTGAGTCCAAGGAGTCAGAAAATTATGTTTTAGTGACCATCTCTAATTTGCTTCTAGGGGGAAGAGAATCCACAAAATCCGCCTTACCCACAGGTGACATTTCTGGAACAGAGGCTACGTAAGGTCCATCCAGGAACTTGGGTTCATTGTCATTGATATCTTGGATTTTGATGATGAACTCTGACTCCGGCTCCATTGGGCGGCCCGTTCGTCTGTCCAGAGCCTGCGCCCTCAAGGTATACTGCGACCTTTCTTCCCGGTCCAGTCGCTGAATGGCATGAATGTCCCCTGTGGTATCGTCAATTGTAAACACAATGCCAGCTCCCTCTCCTGAGAGGATGTATTTGATTGAACCGTCTCCCCGGTCCATGTCAGAGTGGAGCTGCGGAAAGGAACAGGATTCAATTAGACCACGAGCCGGGGAAGCAGCTGCTGAGAAACACTAAGCACGTGAGCATTCTGAGCATTCTGGTCTCACTGTTGGGACTCACAAGCTGGTTTTAATGAACTTGTTCTGCTGAAAGAGGCGAATACTCAGTAAAGTCTGTATCACAGAGTTGCAATTAAAATCCCTCTCCTGTCTTCCCACTTCTGCATCCACAGCTGCGCCAGAAGAAAAGGCAAAGACACCCGAACAGGAACAGGCTCTGTGCCTTTCTGAAATCTCACTCAATAATTATCTTTTGCCTGCTTGCAATGGCCGTTGAGAAGGACTCGCTGCCAGGCTTGGGACAAGGTGAGGTCTGCAAAGCCGCAGACTGTGCTTGTTCATGTGGCTTTAGAGGAGTCAGATATTCCAGGGGTAGCATGATGTTGGGGCAGAGAAGGCAAATCTGTTTGGGATCAAGGGGAAAGCAGGAAGGGAGAGCTACTCGCTAACTCTCGTGATTCAGAAATACTTAGGTTTTTTTTTTCTCCATGAAAGTTTTAGCAATAAAAATCAGGCTGGATCCTTACGTCTTCAGGAAGGAATTACTGTCGAACAGTAGGTAAGGTAAGCAGTGAGGAACATTCTGTTGTGTCCATGGCAGGCTACAGAGATGAGAAGCATCCCAGATTTTCTAGGGAATTAGCAAACGGATTTATTGCATGACTGCTAATTAGTTCTGAGCAGCCACAGATAGCTGTGAATGCAACAGAACAGAAGAAAAGTAAATGCAGTGCTAATTATCATCTAAAACAGAGAAACAAATCATCCTGGGGACTACCATTCTGTTAAACACCTGGTTCCTATGAAATACTGCAATGACTATCAAAAGACAAACAAATCACTTAATTTCACTCACACTATGAATATGCTTAACAGTACGCTCATACTTACATGCTTTTGAGGAATAAAGACCAATGCCCACAGATGGTATTGGTTCAGTCCCAAAAGACAGGAAGGCGATAGAATGAGGTGCAATAATCAAAATGGCATTTTCAAGAATGGCTCAGGTGTGAATACCATTTTCAGGCAGGATTATAATTTTGAGAGATGGATAAAGAAATGATTTTAAAAAGTGGTCAAAGTGGGATGGATTCATTTAAGCACATTTTAAATGCATATATAAGCTAATTATCTCAAGAAATATCGTTAGAATTAAGTGTTTGTTTAACGCTTTGGTGAGCTCGAAGGACATATGGGAATAATTGTGGAGGATGGGGCCAAACATAGGTAAATATTGGTACTGGAGAGAAAAATCTTGGAATAATAAATGGAGTATATGAACAGAGGATTGGTAGGATTTGAAGAAAGAATCCAAATAGAAATGGATAATTTGTGTAGAAAAGCAGAAGTCAAACTTTATGAATTTGATTATAGGCTATTCTCTTAAGAAAGGAAGAAATCTCATCTCTGAGCTATTTCAAAACATGCTGAAAACTATATAGTAACTTTCCACATAGGAAAGTTTTATAGGGATGTGGAAATTTGACTTATCTGACCTAAACATTTCTGATGCCCATGGACCAGCTCTTCAGCTGCTGTAGGGCACATGGGCCCATCGAACTGGTGGCTGAAAGACCACCTCCCCAGTGAAGATCTTGTTGAAATATGCTCATTGTCTGGAGGTTGATTTCATTAGTAGCCTCTCAGAGTGCAGCACGTGACCTACACAAAACTGGGGCCTGCTCCCGATTTTAGGGTGAGACTGATTTCAGCTGAGGTGGGACCTATATGGTTTTCTATGGCACGTCCCACCCTGCAGACAGGTCTGTGTGTAGGTGGCCCATGGACCCTTAGCGACTGCAAGAGATGAAGGTGCAGGTTGTGACAGCTGCAATGTCACAGCGTTGATACTTCATTTCATCACTTTGCCACTGGTCTCTGCAGGGGCTACTACGCCTGAGAGACATCAGTCCTTCGGAGGAGTGCTGGCAGCTAGGTGATGTATCAGCCAAATGGAGGAAGAACAAGCCCAGAAAAATTTGGCAGTGGCAAACAGTTAAAATTTACATGACTGCCATGTGTATGAATTCACGTGCAGGCCCCAGGACTGCAAACTGGCGTATCTTCAGGAAACACCTTCTTGTGATTCATTTAATAAGAAGACAGCGCTGGTCATTATTTACCCTAGACACCCATAACTCAGAGATTATCACTGTAGGAGCTACTAAACAGGATGCTTCCAGAAGGAGGACACTATTACAGCTTTTTGAATTGGTTCGAACCATACGCTACATCTTGGGCATTTGTATCAGTGCATCAGTGCGGCAGTGAGAGAATGCAGCTGCTGAGACAAATACAGACGGGGAAATAGAGGTGGGCCTGAGGGAACAAAATGTGTTTTGGAACATCAACAAGTCCTCATTACATAGGAGGAAGGAAAGAAGTCAGATTGAAAGTCAAAGAAAAGGCAAAAGAAAAAAAATTATAAAAGAAAGAGGTAAAGGCAAAGAAAATTTAAAAAATAAAAAGAAAAAAGGAAAAGAAGAAAAGGAAAAGAAAAATAAAAAGGAAAAGGAAACATAAAAAGAAAAGAAGAAAGAAGAAAGCATATTTTAAAATAGCAGAAGGTGTTCTGGAAAGTTCAAAAGACTTAGAAGCACATATTGAATCAAACTCATGGGTTAAATCACACCTTCTGTCCGAAGCCCTGTTTGGAACGAATGCAGTTGTGCAGGGAGCAAACAAGGAATGAACATGGCACGCCACTAAGAATTTGGGAGTACAAGAGGATCTCTGTCTAACTGTGATTTATTAAAAGCACTGGGTCTCAACCAAGGCTAGGCAGTAAGAAATGCTAGCAGGACTTTTGCCACTTCTTGTGTAACCTACTCTTCCTAGAGAAAGCACCAAAAAAAACAAAAAACAAAAAACCGAAAGAGCTTAAAAGACTTAATTCTTCCAGACGGCAATAAATCTGAAAGAATTTGGTGTTTGAAGGGACTGCAGCTCACACCATGGCAATGACATGTCAGGAGGCTGCAGTGTGGGGTGTCTGCAAAAGTCACTGTATTGGAAAGGCGATCCAGGTTTCAGCTGACTCTTGCTTTATGGGCGGTGTAAGAAATTGTGCTGCCATGTGGCTGACACAGAAGTAGAAAGAATTCATTTGTACTTTCTCCTCCCTATTAAAGAATGGATGACGGGAGGAACGAAGCCAATAGCTCCTGAGAAATGGTTAACTGCCAACCTGAAACCCTAGGGTTCTTTCTTTTAATGAGGATAGTACCAAAGATTAAGGGGGCTCTATCTGTGCCTGGATGACACGTTTCCAGGCAAAGGTCTTGCAGAAGAGGGTGGTGCTGCTGGGGGCATCTCAGGGAAGGACTCGCGCAGCTCTGCTAACCAGGCTGTGACTCCATCCTTGACGTGCTCTCCTTTCTCTGCCTCCAGGGAGGTAGCACCTGCGGGGGATTTTTGTGAGGACATGTGAGGGAGTTCAGTTGATCTGCAGTGGTAGTCTGCAGAAAGGATGCGTTTTATTCACTCATTCAGCTGCTGTGGTTCAAGTGCCTCTTTCCTGTGAAACAGGATTTGGGAGTCTCTGACACGGCAAAGTGGTGGAGCCTGTCCCCAGTGCAATTACTGATGCAGTTAAGCTGCTGGGTGAATGTGGAAAACACCTGCTGCAGCTTTGGTTTCCCTAGTTCATCCTATTAGCCAATAATGGCTACCTCTAGGAAAGTCGAAGCCTCGTATTTATCTGTGACAGAACCAGGAACCCTCTGAAGCTAAAATACTTTAAATCAGGATTATGAGCACTGGAGAAAAGCAAAAACTGTACTGATTTCACCTCAGGAAGCTTCTTTTCATTTCCCCGTCCAGAAGATATTTTGCCCCTTGCCTTACACTTACGTAAGAAAGTCCATTTTCCACAGCAGCCTTGAAAATCACATTAGGCCAGCCTGGACCTATGGTTCAAGACAAAGGTGCTATTGGGGTCGCTGCAGTCATACATAACTAGCCAGAAGGAGCATCAGACAAGCCCCTCTCTTATGGGAAGCCTTCAGAGTATAAGGTAAATACAACTGGATCCTTGCTGTGTGCTCTGTCTCCTTCTGACAGGGGCTTGGAGAGAGAGCAGGCGGATAAAAGCAAGGCCTGGCGAGCATGACGCGTCAGGGTGCCGTGGGAGGTCTCAGAAGAGGCTCTGCCTGGCCAGGCCTGGTACCCAGGGCTGTTTGGAGGGCTGGTGCTAGCAGCGAGCGGTAGGCTGGGGCTCCTGCGCCTCCACCTGCTCTGCGCAAGCCTTTCCAGAGTTATTTCTGAGTCAACCTGGGGTGACTCGGGCTGAAAAAGTTCTGGCCTGCCAGAATAATTACTTCAGCTCACAGTGGATTCCCTGCTGACCCCTTTCCTAAGGGACCTAAGACAGGCAGCACGAACGCATGCAGGGTGACGAATCCTGGTGGGCTACAGCTTCTTCTGAGAGCCTGTGCCTTCGGCTGTATGAGGCAAGGGAAAGCCTTTCCCTCACGGCAGCCCCCACCGCCTTCATCCCACTGCTTGGCTGGCCGCTCTGCGCCCAGTTCAGGGATGGGAGGGTGAAGTGTTTGACCCCAGAGGCTTGTTGTGGTGGCAGAGTTCCCTGGTGTCTGGTCTGCACAGAGCAGCGCAGAGCCAGGAGGCCTTTGGAGCGATTCAGCCATGTTGGCTCAGCAGTGCGTGGGGCTAATTGGCCCTGTTAACCGTGGGAGCTAATTAGCCCATGTGCACCCCTATGCTAGCACAGTCGTCCTGGAGAGAGCTCCTTCACGGCAGCTTGCACCTTTGTGTGGCTGGACACAGACCATGAAGAGTTGTCTCTGCTTTCCCGTGTTCAGCGGAGCTGAGCGACAGCAAGCACAAGGGCACTGCCGACTGTGCCAAGTTTTTGTGCTCCTAATAGCACGATCGAGTCTGAAACAATGATGAGTCAGTTTCTTCCAGTACTTGTTTTTGCTGAAATTCAGCTCACGGTGCAAGTCTGGAGTCATTTCAGATGAAACTGCGTATGTGAAATATGTCTGGCCCTTGTTCCAAAGCTGGGAATTGCATGAAACCAAATATTAATTTCTTTAATCAATAGAGATATCAAGAGCTGAAAAGCTAGGTGCAGAGATGAATGAAGACTAATGAGGTCTCATTTGGCGGCAATCACTACTAATGCCATTGCTGTGGGAGGATGGAGAGCGCATCTTAATGTCAGTCACACAAGGATAAATCAGGAGGAGGTCTTTTGAAGCCCGTGGATTCATTTTGATTTATACTGGTGTGACTGAAGGCACAGTTTAGCTCTATGGGGTTATAGAATGATAAATACAAGTCCAAAAAGGGGTTTCTGGATATGCGATTCTGGGTGGGGTTTTTTTCTCTTTCTTTCTGCAGATGGATAGCTTGGAAGGAAAAACGGAGCCTTGAGCATGTAAAAATAAACAATGAAATCTGAAGGAGTTGTTTCCTGACATTCTTTCTTAGTGCTTAATTTTTCTTATCTTCCTACTTGTAGTCTGCACTCATCACAGCAGTATCTGACATTTTAGGCATGTAAAATCTTAATTGTATTGTTCAAACATTTAAGCACGCTAGCGCTCCCCCTCCCCACTTTTTCCAGATCTGTCACCTTGGTGTAGACTAGAAGTGAACTTAGTGCTGACTGTAACCATTTGAATAACAGGGTCAACACTTTACACAATTCAGAATCTTTAAAACCAGTCAGAAAACAGTAAAAGGAGGATGGTTATAGTGAGGCAGATTGTGATGGCAGGTATCACTGGTCTGATTTCCATCAGCTTGTTCCGCAAGAAGATACAGAAAAGTGAAAGCAAAATACTACCAAGTAGATGGGATGAGCTTAGGAATCCATTTTACACTTATCTGTATTAATATGTAGTTTTTTGAGGTATAAGGGATCCAGAAATAGGACCCTTGATGGTTGGGTCTACCCTTCTAGATCTGGAGCAGCTTCTCTGTAGTCCAGAGATTTAACCTCCGGTCAAGCTGTGGTAAGCAAGAAGATACTGTGACCCTAGAGATTTGCAGAAAACAAGAATTGAAATGTCAGTTTTCAAGAGAAACTGGCTATTTAATTTGATGGTGAATTTCAGCTTCCAGCTGACTTGCTCACAGACAGAAGCATGATCACAAACTCATCCTTTCTTTCCTAATCCTCATATGTCAATATAACCTTGCTTTGCCTTGACATTGTAGGAGTCCATGGAAAGATCACTGCAGATTTTCTAACGCTACCTCAATTACAGATGATGATTGGTGCAGCAGATCTCTTTGAAATACGCAAATATATTGACAGCCCCGTGAAACAGAAATTCTGCCCAAATGATGGTGACACCGGTCAAAAGCTCTTGGGAGCAGAAGTGAAATTAATGCGGATAAATTCACTGCCAGAAAGAATGTAAAGGCGCTCAGGGAAAACTGCCTGTGTTTCACCATGGTTCGCAGATACACAGATGTAAGAACTCTGACAGATATCCTCCTGGTGTGCGTCTTACCTTCCCGACGTAGAGAGGGTCCGTTCCCGTGTACTCCTCCAGGACGAAGAACTGGTTCCACACCCAGCTCCGCTTCATACGCTGATGCAGCTTGTCGGACAGGTTGTCTTCTTGCCCTTCAGTGAGGGGCCTGGCACTTCCTGACAGCACAGTTGTAGTAAGGTCCATCAGTCCCCAAAAATACAAGGAGACACCAAGTCCAAGCAAGCTCTTTGCATTGCTCATTCTACCTGAAGTCCACAGCCGTATCCTAGGGCTGACTTAAAACAGAGTAGCTTCGGTCCCTTGAGAAGAAAGTAGGTCCTGTGTGTAGTCCTTTGAAATATCCAAGAGAGATCCTGGTTCTGAGAATGGCAGTCTCCTGTAAAGTTAAAGGAAATGCATGAGAGGATGGGGGTTTTTTTCCCCAAGGTAAAAGATCTTCCTCAATAGGCAAATATTTTATGAAATATTTAATCTTCTCTATAAAAATATAATATCGGGATGCACACCTTCTGAAACTAGGAATACTATTACCATATAAGCTGCAGAACTGGAGCCTTAGATACAAGAATCGTTAGGGTTTAGTCAATAAGTAAGAGTTCTCTGCTTTGCTAACTTAGCTGTAGTGTTGCTTTATGGTATTGATTGGCATGAGTTAAGTGCATACATTTTAGAAATATTTATGACCACAAGTCCTTGGAGAATATTTAAAAACAGTTCACTCTGGAAAATTGTAATAGCAGGTGAACACTTTTTGGCAACTGTCTTTTTCTTACTGTTTGGAAACTAAGTCATTGTCATTACATACACGTACACGCACACACGTCTACATAAATACAGATATTATTGCTATATTGCAAACCTTGAATATAATTTCTAGCAGCTCCAAGTTATTTCTAATTTTAATTATTCTTTCAACCTCCCTGTTGCTTGAATTCAGGTTTCACACTCTGCTGCCTCCTCTTTGAGGAGCTGATTGCTGCTACAAATGCAACATTTCTAGAATTTGAATGGTCAGTTAATCATTTTATAACCCACAAAAGGTTTCACAGTGCTGACGATCACATGCTATTGTGTGATATGTCCAAGCAAGTCAAGCTAACACATTTTTTTCCTCCACAAGCCTGAAAGACTCGTTTAGGCAGAGGAATGCTGACCTCTATCAGGGGACACTTTCTCATCAGCCTAGGATCTTTTGTTGTCATGAAGTCAGTTTAGCTGGTGACCTCACCCCGGGCTGTGGACTGTGGCAAACCTTTCCTTCATCATTTTGCTGAGTTTAAGGATGTGGTGCTGCACTCAAGTTACTTTGCCAAAACACTCCATACGTCCTCTGCGGGCCTAATATTTTCACTGTTCTTTCTAAGAACTCTTATTTCTCTTTTCAGGACAAACAGACTCTTTAGGAAAGGTGCAGGGGGCTCTGAGGCTTAAGGAAGTAGTTGACACTTGATTTTACTGATGTTCTACACAGAAATCTTTATGCTTAATGAACAGTTTTATCCTGTGGAAATAAAATATATCAGGAGATGCCTGTCAAACATTTCTAATTGAAATTCTTGAAAGATTTAAAAATCATAAAAAATATTTTAAAGAGTTGCACGGTAATATTTTGAAGTGAAGACTGAGACAATGCAATGTTTTCAACAGGGAAGAAGAGAGTGTTTGAAAATTCCTCAGCATCCAAGCTGGTACAGCTGGAAGACTGGATACACTTACGAAATCTACTGAAACATAAATTCAGAATTTAATCCAAAAGCTGGTTGAAAATGGAAAAAGGCAGCTTAAGTCTGGAATAGATGTCCACAGCAGAAGTAAAAACAAAATACCTATCCTAGACTAATTTCTACACAAAATAATGTTTCCAAGTATAAAGCCCAGAAGGAATATGATTACGCGCTGCTGCTAGTCTACAGTTGTGAAGTATAGAAAGGAACTACCAGGTCCTTTTCCTTGAAAAGTTTACAACCTAAGGCTCAGTCGATAAGACAAAGAAAGGACAAGCTGTAAGCACAGAACATGGCAAATCTCTTCGAAGCAAAGCAACACACACAACTGTTGGTTGTTCAGACACTGGCTACCTAATGTACTAGTGCTTATTGTCTGCAAAACTACAGAATGGAGATTTACATAAGCACTATAGGCCCAGAAGGGCCACAGTAATCTGTGTGCCTGTCACTTCATAAAGAAGTTGTTAGCTGTTTGCAAGAGGCAGGGATGAGGCCTAGCTTGCTGGATTCCCACGAGGAGTCCAAGAGCTGTGTGCACAGTGCTTGCCTCTCTCTGTCCCGTGAGCCCTTAGCTCCCACTAGCCAATATGCATTTACACTGGGGAAAGGAAAATGAAGTCCTCTTCACACAAGGTACATCCACCTTGGTCTGGACATGAGCCGGCAGTGTGCGCTGGCAGCCCAGAAGGCCCACCGTATCCTGGGCTGTATCCAGAGAAGTGTGGCCAGCAGGTCGAGGGGGGGCATTCTGCCCCTGTACTCTGCTCTGGTGAGACCCCACCTGGAGTGCTGCATCCAGCTGTGGAACCCTCAACATCAGAAGGATATAGACCACTTGGAGCGAGTCCAGAGGAGGCCACGGAGATGTTCAGAGGACTGGAGCACCTCTCCTATGACGAAAGGCTGCGAGAGTTGGGCTTGTTCAGCCTGGAGAAGAGAAGGCTCTGAGGAAACCTTATAGAAGCTTTCCAGTACTTAAAGGGCTCTTATAAGAAAGATGGAGAAAAAACTATTAGCAGGGCCTGTTGCGAGAGGACAAGTGGTAATGGTTTTAAACTAAAGGAGGGTGGATTTAGACTACATATAAGGAAGAAATTTTTTGCAACGAGGGTGATGAAACACACGAAGAGGTTGCCCAGGGAGATGGTAGATGCCTCATCCCTGGAAACATTCAAGGTCAGGTTTGACGGGGCTCTGAGCAACCTGACCTGGTTGAAGGTGTCCCTGCCCATGGCAGGGTTGTTGGACTAGATGACTTTAAAGGTCCCTTCCAATCCAAACCATTCTGTGATTCTATGATTTTATGTTGTCAACAGCCAGTTTTTCTCAGCACAGTCAGGGGGACATTACTGACAGCCCGTGTTTTGCCGACGAGTAAATGTGGGGAAGGGCCCTCCCGCCACCCGTCAACATGACTTGAGGGAACCCAGCACTGCCTTTGCCACGCAACGGGAAGGGAGAGCAGAGGCAGGCTGCTGCTGAGGTCTCACCTGGAGTTTTTACTTTAAGAAACCCCACCCACTGTACAAGTCAGTTACATTTTTGTCCACGTGACAAAAGAGGTGATACAACATAATTGACCAATTCCTGTGGCAATGCGAATTGTGTTTGTAGGTGAACTCCCAAACCACAAATTCAAAACCAATGGTGCCAGATGCCTCCTGCAATTAAGTTCAGCCATCAAGGACCAGCAGCGCTCAGGCAGGGGAGTATCAAGACATGGTTAACAAACTTGCAGAGTTACCAGTATACCTGTAATGAGGCAATAGCAAAAGAAATCCAATCATCAGGATGCTTTTCATGCACATGTTCATGATAGCAGCAGAAAGCAAATTGAGTAGAAGCAGTGAAATAGAGGTCAAGAGTAGGGACATACATGCTTCAGGCTCTCTGTGATAACAGCTTTTGTCATTTGAATGTCACTTGGCATCACGGTGCAGTTCCATGAAGAACTTTTCTTGAAAATAGTATGCAAGTCAGTGTCCCTCCAGGAGCAACAACCCTAAGAGCATTTCCTATTCTCAGTTCATTTTCATTTTGGGGTGTAGCAACTATCAGGAAACTTGCCATTAAGGAATGTAAAGTCTTGTAAAAGGATGTTCCTTCCCTGAGTACCAGTAATTTTTTCATTTAATGACAGCCCACAGTGACATGGTAATATATTTTTTAGGAATGAAATAAAGCACCAGTGGTGAGGTTGCACACAATTTTGTTATGTTAATACCAGGGTTTCTGGTGTCTCCTGCCTTTCGAAAACTGCGAACGAGCAGGCTCAAACTTGTCAAATTTTGTTTCTTGCCTAAAGGCAAATTACTACTATTAATAACAGTGTTTAATCAAAAATGGGTCCTGCCTCTGTGGCTGAGGGAGACTGAATTTTTTTTTTTTTTCTGTCTCAGGTCCTCAGCTGGTATTAAAAGAATGAAAAACAGATTTGTTAACTTCTGGCCTCCGGTGCTGCTGATCTCTCTGGGGCTCCTTCCCTGCAGCTTCACCAGCCCATGTGTGTACTATTGGTCCCTGGATCTACAAGACCTACTGCTCAGGCAAGGTATTTCTCAGCAGTATAGGAGGTACATTTAGGGTTTGAATTGCGTGGTAGCACAAGTGATGGCCGAGCAACGGTTAAGGTCATGGATGACTGCGTCTTTCACAGGATTCACGCAGATGGCTCCTTCGCCAGCTGAGTGTGATGGATGAGTACGCGGCCACTTAGGCAGTAGATGTGACAGCTGGTTAGGATGATAGCCCTGTGCTTTGACTGTGCTAGCTTGGTGGGATCTCTAGCCTCAAGTGGGCCTTAGTGGGGTTTGCTACACATGGATCAGAAAGGTTTTGAGAGTCTGTTCTGCCTCTGGCTGGGTGGTTCCTTGTGGGGAGATCAGGGGAACCAGTCATACAGGAAGGCACTTGTTGGCATGCCGGCGTGAGGCAGAACGGAACCTTTAATGTTGTCTTAATGCAAGTTGTTTCTTGGAGCCTTCCAAAACAGTTTCTTAAGGCCATCTGCAAAGACAGAATAGATGAACCTTTGTCTGTCATACGAAATGCATTATAGAAACACGTTTCATGGCTCAGCATGGGGATGTGTAATGTATTTGAAGGCAGTAAAGGCAGGAAAAGCTTGTTTTCCTTGCACTCACACACACAAAGTAATTGAGCCCAGGAATACTGCATGACCAAAAATTCTGGGATTTCTGCAGAGGGTATTTTATTTTTCAAGAACAATTTAAATGTTTCAGAACCCGGTTCGTTACTGACAGTTGAGTACCCCATTGTAATAGGCTTAGCTGCATCTGTGCAGTTTAGATCCCTGACCCAGTGAATGCCCTTCTTCCCCCTGCTTTTGTGATGAATATTTGATTAACAGCTCAGTTGTTTAGGTTACTTTTCTCTGTTCTTGTCTTGCAGACATGGCTGAAAATCCTTTTTCTTGTCACTCAACAGTTACAAATATGGCTTTTGGCTTCATAAAGACCCATGAAGATCTGATTGAACTCTGTGCAACTGGTGGTCTATGCGTGGTACAAAGGAACACCCTAATTGTTCTACACTAGAGTCCCAATAATGCACTTTCCACCACTGCAAATGAAAATTTATCTTTTAGAACTATTATGAATTAAAATAGGCATATTTCAAGCGTGAGCTACTCTTCATGCTCCAGTTTTAAAGAACACACACACGCACACATATCTGTACTGTAATTAAACTATTCTTAATTGAATATCTAATTCTGGGCAAAGATGAAAAGGAAAAAGAAATATCTGCCAGAACCAACTTCGAGCATTTCTCACAAGTGACCCATTTATCTTGTTAATTCTGGAGAGAACAGCACTTCCAAAGAAAGGAGAAAAATATTAATAGTTTGGATGACCATATGGATACCCAGAGAGTTCCACTGGGATTGAAATGTATTGTGCTCAATACATATTTACATAAACGTCAAGGATTTTACAGCTGAAAAGCTCAGACTCGAGAAGGTTTGTACACGCGCTTAGTGTATTTGTCAAGTTGAGCAACTGGTCTCCCAGAAAGTCAGTGCACTATTTGCATTCATAAAATTAATTACATGCTTACATCTTCTATGCTTTGTCCTTCCAGTGGGGTTTTGCTGTGTGGACCCCGCACGCATGTAGAATGCTACGGACCTTTGTGGATCCCATGCAGGCACATCGCCTGAGCAGAGGCAACTCATTTGCAGGAGACATACTACACTATGAAAGTGGAGGAGAGAGAGGCAATCACTTTTAAACTCCCTCCTCCGCTTTCTCTGTACATAAATACACAAATACATATGAAATTTCTAATATATATACGTAAATATTTCTTAGCAGCACATACACTGCCCTAGGAATATGTTAATGGAAAATTATTTCTGTGTTTAATGACACACATTTTAAGAGTTTTCCCCCACTGTTTTGCCAAAAGAAACCTAACAACTTGGTAATGAACATAGTAAGGAGAAATTAAATTTGAGTGAAAAGAATTCTCCAAATGAGCTATTTACTTTGTTCCTTGAATTTCTCGTGATATTTTATACTCAAAATGGGGGTGTGAGTATTGCACAGTGCTTTACCCCCCAGTAAACTGACTATTCTTTTATGTTTTCACAGATTACTACTTAGGTTTCCCATACCCTTAGTTGCTCACAGCTGTCAGTGATGACTTTGCAGTAACCCCACAGGAGCACCAGTCCCGTAAGAAAGCTCAGGCTGTGTTCTCAGGGGGCAGGCTACCCGCAAGAGGTGCCTAACACCAGCCTCCGAGGATGGTGGCTCCACTGAGCCAGGATCTAAAATCTCTTAGGCAATTTATGCAATCCTTGTCTCGTTTTAGAGATCCTAATGCTTGCGGTACCTCAGTTAGGTACCTCTAAACAGGCTGTCTGATTACAGTCCTAAATGTTTTTATACTACTTCCTGAACTTCATGTGTTTTATCTCAGTCTCAGGCCAGTCTTACGGTTATTATTACCTATTGTTGTATTTACTGGGCAGGTTTACATTAAAAGGAAAAATCTAGAGGCGTTTGTTACTGTTCTTGAAAACAGACTGGGCCTGAACATGTCTTTTTATTTTTACTTCATTTTATTGAGCTCTTCATAAATACAATGAAATTTGACAACAGACCATATGGTGCATAAACATTAACTCAGAATACAATCCATTGTCATAGAATTACATCTACAGACCAGTCTACAGTCTCTCCTGGGACACGTCAGCGAACTCATTTTACTCAAGATCTGAATTCTTTCAAAGCTACAGAGTGCAAAAAAATCCCATGGAACGTCAGAGGGAGTCCCATTGTAGAAATCCAAGCCCTATGGTTATAGATGCGTAAAAAGATCAAAAAGAATGCAACACAATCACAAAGCAAACATTTCCAAATGAAACGATGCTGATAACTTACATCAGGTGGGGATCTGCTCTCCAGGTTTTACTCAGTGTGAAGTACTGTAAATACTACTGTAAACGAGCAGGACAGAGGGACAAGAGGGTTTCAAAAGTTCCATGCTGGTCTAACTAACTCAGGTGAAGTAGCCTCAGTAGGAACTAAGTGAGGCATTGCAAATACATTGGAAAATCCAAATAAATGCTAGATCCCCAATGCAATCAAGGGTGTGTACAAATACATAATACAAATGAAAACTAATTAAGCTTTTGTTATTAAGGAAAAAGTCCTTTTAGTTCTGAGTCTTCTGACTACTTTTGCCACCATGTCAAGAGAAAAACCTGTACAGGTGACTCTAAATTGTGACTTGATCTTCATTTAAACTGTGATAACCCTCTCAAGCATGTATCTTCTTTTTAAGATGTATCCTCGCCCCCCCAGCATGACCTCTCTTGCTTGCTTTGCAGCTGTACCAGGAGCCTTTGCTCAGACCTGTCTCAAGGCTTCTAAGCAGTATAGGCAAGAAGTGTAGTTTCCTGCCATGAATGAGAGGGCTGGGTGGGAAAGGCGACGTTTCCCATGCTATAAAAAATGCAGAATGAGGAGGATGGGTCAGGTGTGGGTTGAAGCACTGGTGCCTGAGAGGGCAATGAGAAGATGAGGTGGTGAATACTGCTGTGACCACCTAAGCTCTGGCAGCTCAGAGATGCAGCCTGCTGCCCTGGGCAGCGGAGTGTTTCTGCCCTGAGCAGCACCTACTCACAACTGTTAGAGTCCTCTCTGAGAAAAATGTACTAATGCCTTCCCCATAGTTTTCCTTTGCTTCCTTCTGCCCATGTCCATCCCCTCTTCCAGGTCCTGAGCAGATGCCTTGCCTCATCTGCCATTCCCCTGCAACGGGATAAAACCCTTTCCCGTGGCACACCTGGAATGAATTTTGTACCTGAGGTGTGCCTGTGCTGCACGGTGGCTGCGGTAGCAAATCGTGTCCTTTAGCTACTAAACATCACATTTTGGGTATGCTAGTCCCTAGAATATGACACGCTTCTACGTAGCAGTGAAAACTGGACTCTTTTTTATCCTACGGCTGCTGGATAGATGATAAGGCTCTCTAATACCCCCTAAATGCCAAGGTTGGAGAAACTGTTAGTCTCGTATCTGGAGACAGATATGGGATGCAGCTGTCTGGCTGGAGCAGATAGAGGTAATATTTCTTCCCATGCATGAAGCTAGGTAAGGGCCTATGTGCTGTCACAGGTGAAGGTAACTTCCTAGTTTCATTATGGCTGTGTTCCTGGTTAACTCGGCATTTCATACAGCATTTTTACGTATTAGAAATGGACCCCCCAGAAAAAACCTCTTCCAAAAGCAGCTGTTGAAGACAAAGAAGTGAATGGGCAATTTCTTTTTCCAACCAGAAAACAGTATTTGGCCATCTCTCATAATAATTGTATGCACCAACTGGCACATAGTATTGGTTTGGGGGTTAGGTTTTGGGGTTTGGTTTTTTTTTTTGGTTAAAATTGTGTCTGTATTCAAAGAGAAAGGTTTGTCTTTAACCTAAAAAATACCTGTAGGTGCTCTAATAGGTGTAAATCTTTCCTCTAATTCATATTTATTGAGGCTGACATTGATTCAGCTGTACAACACTGGCATCTGTACCTTGTCTTGACCTCGCTGATAGCCTTGTCTGAGCATGAAGGCATGCTACTAACCAGCGGGATGCGCATTTTCAAGCCAGCTTCAAGCTGCTGTTTATGAAATCAAGCCAGCAAAAGAACCAGAAGCCTTACAGCCTCTTTCTCTATCTGAAATGTTAGAGTCTACCTTATTCTCATCATCTAGCTTCAAAGTGTTTCTAAAAATACAGAGTATGAGTGGCTGGCCTTCATAGGACACTTCCAAGCTGAAAGCATAAAGTAAGAAGGAATGAAGATGTGCTGACCTCATTTGTCCCAGAACTGTTTGAATACAGCAACAATAACGTTTCTAAAGCCTGAAAAACAACCTCGGGTGCTTTGCATGCCAGCCTCCAGATTTTGGTCTTCAAACTCAATTGTTGGAATCTCCACAGGGAGTGTATGCGAGGTATTGTCTAACTGTCCTCTATAAAAGTGACACACACCAACAATACCCCTCATGAAGAAGACTCCATTATCTATTTTTTATCTTCTTCATAATCCACTCCTGGGACATGTTCCCAGCTTTCCCAGTCCCCTCCCGTTTCAGAAGGTGAGTATTCTAGATGAAGCAGTTCCTTTGCCGAGACTACTTAAGGGCTAAGAAGAATTAGCATTTTCTAGAATATAAAAGATATCTTAGGCTTCTCCTTGCTGGCAATCTGTTACAGGTGACTCTTTTCAGAGGAGACTCCAAAAACCAGTCCTCCATCTGTCTTAGTATTCAATGTGCAATGGTGATGTAATAGCAGTTTTTGTAAGAGCTGAGGTATTCTTGGCCAAAATTCCCATCCTTCCATTATCTGCTGTGAGCCATCTGGTTGCTGTCCTTCTTCACAGGGGAGGATCTTTTGCATCTGTTTAGAGACTGATTTCCCAAGGAAACGAGTGAATGCAGTGATATAATTTCACTGATATTCCATTAATACTGTGAAAGACAGAGATCCCAAGTATTAGTGTATTTCTACCTGCTCCCTGGGAATTAGCAGTTACAGTAGGGAAGAGAGACCCAGATCAAAGTCCCCACTGAGGACAGGATGGGCAGTTATACAATCTTTTTGGCCAAGTGATCATCTTGCATGTGGTTCCAGAGTAGTAATTGAGGTGTTTTAGTTGGTGTGCTGAGGGAGCTGGAAAGAGCTGGAAGTTTATTGCGTGCATGAAGGAAGAGTTATGTGGAAAAGACATCAAACCAGTCTTTGTAGTTCTGTTCTTCTTCACTTGGTTGTTAACAGCATTATAGGAAAATCTTATCCATATATAAATCCCAGGGACCACCCCACGGCTAAAAGCCTTCTTAGTGATACAGTGGTGCACAATAGTGCAAACTCTGAGTATGGACCTGAGAGTAAGGTCTGGCTTCCATTCACTGTTCTTCAGTGGTGCTCACCAGCAAGTCATTTGGGGCCTCTTTAATATCTAAGGATATCTTCTTTTTAGGCAGGGAGACATCAGCCACTGCATGAGGAATTAATGACCCTGACCACAGCCCATAAGCACGGGAAGACTCTACTGACATCAACGACATGAGATACCAAGGCCCATTTCTCTCACTGTTGGCTGCCACTTCCTGCAAACCCTCAAACAGTTTGAAGACCCTTTAGTAATTCTCAAGTATTCAGGCACAGAATTGCAAATATGCAATCAAAAGAAAGCAAGGAAATGCAGAAAATGCAGGAGAGCTTAATGAAAGCCAATTAAAATACACTGCAGAAGAACTTCTCAAATGAGATTGCAGCTTTGCTTTTAGTCCATCTGTGTGTGCACTGCAGCAAGAAGATTTTTCTTACGTACCTGCTAAATCTATTCTTTCCTACTTGTGGATCTGCATTTTTATTAGTGAGTTCTTCACTGTACCTCTTCAAGATCTCAGGACTGCCCTGCCAAACCTGATCTCCACTCTAATGTTGAGATTTTTGCCATTAGAAATTGGCAATAACTGGTACTTCCAAATAGTTAAAGTCCCTCTCAGTATGCTTTGGAGGTGATGGTTCAGAAATTAAGGAAATTCTGACATAAGAAAGTTGACATCAGAATAGCTGTGATTAACAGGAGCAGAGGATTATAGCAAGAAGCTGGAAAGATAGTACTTCTCAAGTGGAAACAGAGTGGGCCTTCTAGTCAAGTGAAATCCTAACCAGGGAAGGTGTAAGGAAAGGAGAAAAATTGGTATTTTTCTGAGATAATGAGCTGGTTTCTGGGAAAAATGTATGAGACTTGAAAGACACGTGCATGCAAACTTAAATAATCTGCCTGAAGGACAGTTGCTCAAAGAAACTTTGCTTCCAGTTAAGGCTGAAAAATCCAGCCTTGATGTACTTTTGTTTCTTTCTCATTGTGGAAGAAACATGATTAATTAAACATTTTGTATTTCAAGTTTCAGAGATGGGAAGGAGAAGTGGAAAGTAAAGAACAATGGCAATAAGCACCAGTGCTCAATGTTGAGGTCAATAATGTGATACTGCTTGATACATAATCTTTAGTTAATCATAAAAAACAAGACCGTGCTGTTGTGAGATGTTGGAAATGGTGAGAAGAATTCTTTGCTGACCCTTGTGATTGGTTTATGCACTGAAGCATGAGTTTTGATTTATTCCTTTTGACTGAAGAATCATTTTTTCCCTTTAAAAAATCTAGCAGTATAAATATCACCTTCAATTTCTCCCAGATTTCCAGCCTTTTACTACGTGTTCTCTTTTTAAATTTGGTGGAAGCATGAAGAAATGGGATGGATCCAGTTTTATGTCATCAACTTAGCTTGACCTCAGCCAAAAGCCAAGTGAAAATTGGTGGGATATTTAGATACTATGTTCTGTCTTCTCTCAAGCTTATGACCTGCATTTTTGAAATTTCTTGCCAAATTAATCAGTCCACACAGAATTTACCCTCAGGTACTTCAGAAACCAGCTACAATAGCCAAAACATTAGTGATCAACTTCATGAGCATATAGAGAAAGAGCAAGTTCCTAGAGGACTGGCAGAGAAAAACCACTATACCTATATCTAAAGGGGGAGGGGGTAGTGGGAAAGAGGAACCAGTGAATTACAGACCCTTCATTCCACATTCAGTAAGTGGAAAGCTATTGGGTCAAACAACCAATTTTTCAGCATCTAGGGGATACTGAGGTGCTAAGGAATAGCCAACATGGATTTGTGAACAAGCTGACAGCAAAACAGCCTGTTTTTCCTCTCTTTGGTAAGATAACTGGCCTAGCAGGTGTGAGATGAGAAAAGTGCAATACATCTTGACTTCTGTAAAATGTTTCACACAACTCCACAACTCATTGTCAAAGGCAACATAGGGCAATATGGCCTAGGTGAAGTGAGAGTAAGACAGACTGGAAGACAAGTCAAAGAACCACCGTCAGCAGATCAACATCAAACTGGGAGTCAACATCAAGTGGTCCTGCAGGATTTTGCTTCATGGCCAGTACTATTCAATATTTATGCTAAGAGTTTGGATGATGCAGAACAGTTACAGAATGCGAGGATGACATCAGGCTGGGAGATGTTGTAAGAACTTGGGTAGATGGGGTTAGAATTCAAAATGATCTTGATAAATTGGAGAAATGGTAGGAAATCAATACCAGAAAATTCAATAAGGACAAATGGAAAGTGCAAACCTTGGAAAGGCAAAATCAAGTGCCCAGGCACAGAGAGGTGAATAATGGCCTGGGAGTCAGCACAGAGCTGACCACAAACTGAATAGGAGCCAACACTTTGATGCACAGACTGTTGCAAAGGAGGAAAATGCCGCTCTGTGCTGTGTCAACAGGATGGTGGGCAAGTTGCTCATGTCACGTTATGTGAAGCACTTCTCCTGGCATCTTCAGAGGCAAAGTATCACAGCTTAAAGGAGATACGGAGAGACTCCCAGATTGCTGCCAGGAAGTTAGCAAGAAATTTGACCAGAGGTCTGGAAAAACAGCACTTACAAAAAGGTTAAAAAAATTGTGTTTGCTGAGTCTGGAAAAAGAAGATTTGGGGGAGGGCATAAAAGCAGACTTTAAAAAAATTGTAATACATACTAACAGGTATAATAGGAAAGAAATAGGAACTTTTCTTCTTAGTTTCCAGGGACAGGTGAAGGTGCAATAAACCTAATTTTAAGAAAGAGGAATTTAGGTTACAAGCAAATCAAAACTCTAAGGATAAGGTGGGTTGGAGTATTGGAACAGTTGACAGAAACTGTGAAATCTCAATTTGTTCAGCTTTTAAGAAAAGGCTCGAGAGTAGTCTATTGGAAGTCGGTTAGATGACCTCTGATCTTGTATTAGAAGCAAAAGACAGAAGAAATTTAGAATAAAGTCCTGCATTTCTATAACCCTGCAATGCATGTAAAATCACATCTTGTAATGTAAAGCAAAAGGTTTGAATGTTTATTACGTCCAGTCTTCCTATATAATTTCCTTAGGTATTTTCACTTCTTCCCTCCTCCTGTGTTAGGCTGAATCCACATGTGCTGTGAATTGCCACTACAATGTACGTACTCAAATAAAGCAGTTAGGTTTACTAAGTGGTAGAAAGGAACATTATCAGGCACAGATAATATTTTTAAGCTTATGTGAACATACCAAATGAACCCTAGAATGATCAGTGCTTTTCATGATAATTAAAAAAAACCCCAAACCAAAAAAAACCATGAAGGAAAATCCTCATGCTTTTCTTGATCATCAGAAGAAATTGGCCTTTCCAGGAAAGAGATGATCAGAAGGTGCTGGGCTGTGATTGCTGTACTTGTGGGACTAACTGGGAATAAAGCATTCACTACAGCTGCACTTTGATTGCCCTCGTGGGTCCTGACTTCTATAACAGCAATAATTTCAGATCCAGGGCCTTGTATGCTTAAATGACGTTCTTTTAGATTATCCCTTCATGCAGGAGGTTGTACCCTTGATCCCTGCGTAAGGACTTTTGTGGTGCAAACTACTCTGTAATCTCCCTAACCACACCGAACTGTCAACTTACTTCATAGAATGACCATCAAACGATGTTCTATTGATTCAGAAGGGGCTTCTGTTTCTGCATGTGCTAATTGGTACTTTATTAAAGTCTAAGCTAGTATGAAAGTGCTAACTAGGCCAAACTCCCTGCAGCTTTGTGTAAGAAACATTATCTTGCAAATCCCTACATGAGAAGAGAAGGACAACCTACACACTTTTCTCTTTGATTCCTGCCTCAGAGTATAGGTTCACAGTCTGTATCCAAGCAAAAATAATTACCTGACCCTTCCTATTAAGTACAACATATTTTCAATAAAACAAAGTTTGAGCCCCAGTGACTCCGTCATAGCTTGCTGTGTAACATCGTGGGGCACAGTAAGACACTCCACATCAGTCAGTTAAGATATAAAAGAGACCTGAGCTATTTCTACCTTTTAAAAATTGATCGACACTTACTATAAGAGTAGAAGTGTTCTTTTTTCATGTCCTATAAACTCACATTTCTGTTTATCTAAATCCACTTAAAGCTGGCATTGATTGTCTTACTTTTGGCCTATGCAGTCTTACAGCAATACTCTACATCACTGCATTTGATCTCGGATTTGCCACGTTCCAATGCGAAGCGAAGTGTTTTGATGTGCCTAAGACCAGATTTGCAAAAAAAAAGCTTCGGGCCTAGCCTCTAGATTTGTTCAGATTTTGCACAGGGCAAATCTTACTTGCTTTGCTCACTCACACCTTCCAGTTGACTTCAGTAAGAATATTCAGGTGAACAGAGCCACGAAGGTATGACCTGCAGTTCTGCAAAGGCACATAAAAGAAACATAAAGGAATTACAACACCTAACTACATACTTTGTAGGCACAAGTGTAGCTTTGGCATTCAGGTGGCAGAGTTAAATGCCTGTGTTATATAATTTGTGCCCATTACCCTATTAATTGTCACATTAGCAACAATGAATAACTGCAGGCACAAAATATGTCTGAAGAAACTAAAATTTTATTCAGCTACTATTTATATGACTGTGACATTCCTTGGGATGGAGGTGCAATATAAATTCATAGTATTACCTGTCAAAAATCTATCACCTCTTCTTCAACCACTAGAATATCTTTCCTTCACAAAATATTTTTCCTGCCAATCACATGATAATAAGAAAAATGCAGTTTAAATTAAATTTTCTACTTTTTAATGTCAGAATGATCTCCACTTGCATAATATAAGGGGATTGGGTTTCTTAATCAATATTTCACTCACGTAAAATAAAATAGTATGATATACCGTAATATAATATACTATAAAGTGATAGGATATAATGCAATATAATGTGACACGTATGGAAAGCACAGTGTCCATTTCCACTGGAAGATATGACATGCTTATGAATATGCATCCTTAGATGATACCAGGGAAGGCAAAACCAACACACATGCAGCTCCCATCATCCGCAAGCACGTGGACGGGTCTAAGGCAGGAGGGTGTGGGCCACCTTCAAGCCCACAGTTCAAGATGCACTGAAGAAATGATCAGATTTGATTAAAGTCAGTTGCTGCTAATTTCTGGTTAAACATGGAAGGCTGGATAATAAACCTGTGGATGTGACTGACTCAGGAAGCCCCAGCAAACAGTGGCATGTTCAGGAGAATTTAAATAAGGAAGTGGTATCCTGCAACACTCCTATAGGGAGAGCACTGCAGGCTGCTGGAGTGACATGGAGACGGAGAGGGCTGGGCTGTCTCAGTTCTGCACAGAGGCAGCCTCCGGCACCGCTGGCCATGGCTGGAACAAGGCCTTCCTCTTGTCCTGCGGATTGGCCACTACACCCGCTCTGCTCGCCTGCACCTCCCACCCATCCCATCTGGCAGAGGTCCTGCCTGGAATCCCAGCTCTGGGGAGGGACATGGGCAAGCTGTGGGTGCCTAGGTTACACCCTTCTGCAGCCATTTTGAGATGGGGATGAAAGACCTTCTTGTGGCTGCCCTGGGCAGAAGCTGGGAACCCTGGGGAGTCTGTACCCGTAGGATTTGGGCAGAGGAAAGTCACCTGCTTCAGGAGCTGCCACAAGGGGTGTGGGTCCCTACCCGCTGTGGGATCTGGCTGGGAAGCTGGAGGGATGGCCCTGATGTAGCAGCAAACTAGTCACTGCTCCTCAGGCCGTGTCAGAGGCGGGAGGAGGAAAGGGAGTATTGCCCCGCACACAGGAGTATTGCCCACGGCTGCTCCGCTCATGGAAGGTTTTAACAGGGCATCCACCCCTCTCTGTGGCTTTTGTAAAAAATACATGAGTTTTTCCTTTATTGGTGAACCCCCCACACCATTCATTTCACAGGGTAGACTTCGGAGCAGTAGTTCCTAGTCATTTTGCTATAAAGAAAAACTGAATAAACTAGAAAAATGTGAGCAGTGAATTGGAAAGTAATATGCCAAGGACGATAAAACTTTTGATTCCTGGTTTAACATTCATTCAGTATTTCAAGAAAAGCTGTAGTGTCTGTCCAACGTTATTAATTAGCATGAGCTTCGTTCACTGTAACTCTTCATTCTCTTCAAAGAAACACATATACTGTTATATATCCCCCATTTTGTTTTCCCACAAGACACATTTCAAAACAACATGTGCTGTTTCTGATGCAATACCTTATCAATCTGATTATGTCGTATGTAATAAGATATGCCCTAAGATAGAGCTCTGCACAGATATTTATTTAGAAGGACACCTTTGATGTTGTGCGAACTGAAGAAATCTTTATATTCTACTGAAATAAAAGTGAATTTCTGTGTCACTGTAATCAATCTTGATCCACTGTAGAAGTTCGGGCTCTGCACAAGTGCCATTCTAATCTACTTCCAAATATAAGCTTCCAACCACACACTCAAGACATGCGGATTAGCTCTTTGAACAGGAATTTTCTGAAAGCACAAATAGAAATGCCTAATGCCTATTTTACAAACCAACTTTTCAATTAGAGAGTTTTACAGCTTGTTTAAGAATAACACGTCCACGTCACTCACTCTGAAGTAATGCACGAGTTTAAACTTACAGCCTCCTTGAACAGACTTTGAGGAACAAATAAGGGAATTATTCTGTAGAGTTTTATATGGATAGCAATGACTGCAACAGACAGATACCTAATAATTCTTAAGAACTGTTTCAGACAGCTTGTCCACATCTTCAAGAACACAGCATGTTCATTTTTTTCTTACCAACACAAAAATACAATCCTTCCTAAATCTTTCCTGTTTTTGAGCAGTCCACTCTATTCAGCAAGAAGCAATGTAGAAAATATACTTTGTGCCACTGAGACAAAAGTAGTAGCGTTAAAACATACCTTTCACTATGCTTGCACTTCTCTGTTCTCCTGTCATTTGCTACAGCAGCTCAGTTCACACAACTGCCTCTCTCTCTCCTGTGCTTCTGGGCAGTATGTGCAACAGGCACTTCAGCAGCTCTGTCCCCCTATTTAACACAACCCACCCTCACGAAGAAGATTGGTTTGTATTATAGTAGGTAGCAAATTTCAGGAGAAAACAGGTATCATCCCAAATGGACCAGAACACTCTCTGTCCAACGAGCTAGCCCCTTTCTCAACTGATGCACCAGTGTGTGACGGGGTCCAGTAACCCAAGAGGTGAGGTGTACAGATGCCGTTCATTAGAACAGGAGAACACCAGCTACATGGTTGGACGGCGGGAACAATGGTAAACGTTTCATGCTGAAGTGGCTGGGAATGAATCATGCATGTGTTAGGGAAACAGTTGCCCCATTCTGGTGTGGCAGGGGTGGAAAGAATGGTCGTGGGAGGTACTTTCCTGATCAAGTTAGCATTTCTAATTAAAATCATCATCTGCATAGACCCAGAAGACACCGTGTGATGGGGAAACAACGTGCAAATATCCAAGGGGGTCCCTGTTGCTGTTATATGGACCCAGAAAGAAAGTGGCTCAGATGCAAAAATAGTATTTTATGTAGGCAGACATGCACAAATGAAACCAAAGGATCAAGAGACAGGTTAGCAGACTAGGTGTTCTTTTGATCTGGTATTGTTTAGATATGCTGTATAAATGAATGCTTCATCTCAGCTGAGCCAGCCTTTCAAATTATTGTTAATTAAGTAATAATCCCTGAGAAATCTGTCATTACCAACAGTTAGGAACTGGTTCATTATGTTTGCCCCAGGCTATTAATGCTCAAACACAATGGCTACTAATTGGAATAAGAACTCATTTCCCTAGAATCACACATACATTTTTTAACTATCCATCGGCATATTTTTTTGTTTTGAAACTTTGTTTTTTAACTTATCTAACTAGAACTTTGACCAGTCAGAAAAAGTACTCCTTAATCATCCTGCCCAGAAATCACCATTAAGAAAAAGAAAGCTGATTTTTGTCATTTTAGTACATTCTTAAATTTTTGTTGCAGACAACAACAGCAGCAGAGGTTATAATCCCTATAAACAATGCACCAGCTCCAAATCCAGCAAAGTCAGCAAAAGCATTTCCAATCAATGCAATGAGCTTTGGATCAGTGTCGACAGTTTCTTTCAAAACAAGAGGGTGTCTGTTGTTTTCTAAGTTTACATTACGGCTCTTCTTCTAGAGCATGTTATTAATGCAATGAGAAATCATTTCTGGGATGTCAATGACCAAACTTTGACATTTATTCCCGTCAGCTGTTTTCAGCTGACTTGTAGACAAGTCAGGTGGCCATAAGAATTATTATTAAGTATTGTTAAATGGATAAATCGAGAAAATTAATCCAGAGGCAGGGGGAAAAAAATCTACCTGAAATTTAAAGTGATTTGCTCCACAAACACTTTTTCCCTTGGCTCAGGAGCAGAGTATAAGGAAAAAGCCTTAAAGAATAGCTGCCATTGTCACTGCATTTTAAAAGCACCCACATGACAATTTAAAAAGAACTGCCATTTCAGCTATTTCTTAAATAACCTCTTTCTTTCTCCATAATCATGTAATATATTTCTTTCACCTTTTGACTAGCACTTTGGATTTTTTTTTAATAAACTTACACACTCGTTTTGCAGGAAATTATATTTTAAAATGCTTCTCAGAGGTGTTTTATCCTAACAGTTTCATTTGGGTTGAATTAATGTTGAATCCTGATTTGCAGAAATAGAGAGGAAGAGAGGGAGAGAAAGAGGAAAAGAAAAAGAAGCTTAGCTTGTACCCAGCTCCAAAATGCACTTATCTTCAATTCACATTTCCAAATCAATCTTACAGTAACCTTTATCTGTAATAACAGAATTATTTTGATACTTCTAAAACACATACAGCAACAGCCTAGTTATCTACTGGACTAGATAGTCAAAAGAGTTTCTTCACCCTCTCTTCACCAGCGCACAGTTTGTTTTCAAGCCTTTAATGCCAGTTTGACAGTTTTTATTCTTTTTTTTTTTTTTTTTTAGGTCCTCATCTCTCTTTTTTCCCCATTAAGATGCGAATGGGCTGGTACCTCAGCCAATATGTCTATGCATGCCTGAGTAGACTTGCAGAAAAGCGGGGTCTCCTTTTGTCTGTGCCCGTATGGCTGTATGTCATTCCGCACCGATAGGCAAGGGCTCCTCTCTCTGTGGGAGATTTCCAATAATTGCCAGAACAAATTAAACCGGGGCTTATCTGCTCCTCTCTCTTTTCAGCTTGAAAATGGAGGAACAAGACCAATCTTAACTGGTGACAATGCAGCACAGAAACAGATTGCATACAGCTTGTGTGAAGTCACGTTGTAGGCAGCAGTGGCAGGACACCGCTTTGAGGAGCGAGGTGATGTTGTGCTACAGGGACTCATCCGATCCTTCTGATCTGACAAAGAATAAAAAATGAGTTGGGAGGTTAAGAGCAGTACATCTAGTCACCATTGTCACAGGTGGAGAAAAATGGAAGAGTATTTCTGATCATACTGGAGTAGACTGGGCAGCCCAGAAAAGGGGAGTGGACTGCAGAGTTGTAAAATAGGACAGACATGGCGTATTTTGAAAATAAAAAGTGTACAATGAATTTTGGATATTCCACACACACATACACAGATCCTTCTCCCTCCTTATCCCCCCACCACGTACATCTTATGCCTTAGTCTATGGGCAAGCATCACGAAGTGCAGTCTTAACCCTTGAAACAGCAATGGGGAGAGTTCTGCCCTGTCTCTGCAGTGAGTATTGGGCAGTCTGGGCCTGAAAAGAGTGTTTTAAGAGAGTATAGTTATCAGACACATATTTTCTATAGCAAAGAGCTGTCATCTTCCTTTGCAGATGAGATAAAGAGAGTTCAAAGTGCTTTCTTCAGGCAAAGACAGACTTGAAACCATGCAAAGGAAATGAATTCTTTGACAGTGTTTGACAGAAATGCGAACCATCAGATTTGAAAGGGACCCTTAATTCTTGGAGCTGTTGAATGCCAATGAGAAATATTAGGATCTTCCCTTGACCAACATGATTACTGCTATTAAACAAGAATATGTCAAACACCTTTCAACATACTGTTGTCATTCAAATTTAAAAACCCATCATTCACTGTAAACTATCTTCCCAACTACCACTCTGCTTCAGTCAGGCTCTTTCAGCCCCACAGTCAGTGAGAAACTAATAGTGAAAAAAAGTCCAGCAGTACTGAGTGCTATCAGCTTTCCTTCTCTTTTTCTCTCAAGCTCTCATGTTCCTGTTCCGTATCAGAAAAATCAAGAAAGAAGTGGTGACACAATCATCAATGAAGACCAGAGGATGTAACTTCAGGTTACTGGAACTAAGTGCAACATCTACTGGTAAGGTCACCCTCGTGTCCTAGCACGGGACACCAGAAAGAAGGGATCACCACCTCCCCCTCCACTCCCCTTCATGAGGTACTTGTAGACAGCAATGAGGTCACCTTCCCATCACCGCTTCTCTAAAATGAACAAACCTAGAATCCTCAGCTGCTCCTCCTGAGTCATGCCCTCTAGTCCTTTCACCATCTTTGTTGCCCTCCTTTGGTCACATTCTAATATTTTTATATCCTTATGCTGTGGAGCCCAAACTGCACACTGCACCGGAGATGAGGCCACGCCGGTATGGAGGTATAGACTATTTGGTGTAGAAGCTGGGGACAAATGTTTGCCTACCACAATAAAATACTAGGATCTTGCTTTTGTCTTTTATGCAGATGAGTTCATTTTAACACACACAAAAAGCAAAAACGTAGCAAAAGAGGTGAAAACACTGAGTAAAATACAGATGGATGGACAAAAAGTAAAATGCAAAGTCACAGTTTCAATGTATAATGACAATCCAGAGAGTGACCCTTTGACCTTAATAACTTCTATAACTTATGAAACTTAAATAAGGAATTGTGTTTCTTAAACTGCCCATAACTAAACTAATTACCTAAAGAGATGCTATAATTTTAGATCATTTTTAAATGTCTCTGGAGGAAGCTATGCAAAATTCATAATAAGTTCATTTTCCATTAGGTACTCAAGAAAAAAATTAGCCAAGTGCAAGTTTTACGGTGTGATCTTCAGTTCTAAAAATTGTGAACGGTCAGCAAAACTGGAATGGCAAATCCATTCTGAATTGACTGTTTTATAGTCATAAGCCCTGGAATTCCACTTTTTCAGAAGCATGCACTTCAGAGACTCTGCAGTATTTTAGTCCCATACTTTCTCATTTCTAGCTATTCTTTTTGGTCGTGACAGGTATGGGCTAGTCACCATCCAATGGACAAATGCTCAGATTCAAAAGGGGTATATTTTAGAGTCCAGACAGAACTCAGCTTCTCTGTTTCAGACCTGAAAACACAGCAAAGTCCGTAAAACCTACATTCCTGCAAAAAAAATACGATCAATTTCAGTTATTATTTATAGTCTAGAAACCTTGCTTACTTAGGAGGAGTCAGTAAAAGGCATTCCATGTCTGTAACATGGACTAGATTGTCACTGGCCTTAATTAGTGCCATGCTGGAGAAATCTGAATATGCAATAAAACTGCCCTTTCATTTTATAAATAGACAAATGCAAAAATAGAAAATAAACTTTTGCGGAGAGGTGAAGACAGAAGAGTGGTTGCACATCAGGATGAAGTTATGGATGACCTCTAAAGCGATTGCCAACACAAAGTGGAGAAGAGACAGCACTCCTAGGAGGGATTAGCACCCATCTGCCTGCCCACTGGTGACCTCTCTTTAGAGCATTGGGAAGAAGGGGCTGACTTTTCTCGTTGTGGCACTGAATCTGCATGGCCTGCTGCTTTACACAGGAACAAAACCAGCAGGGGGTACCTTGCCAATCGGCCACGCGGCTGGGCAACGAACAAAACTTGCCCAAACCCGCCACGTTTACCTTGTAGAATCGAAGCCTGTTAGTCCTTTATTGTCTCACCATGGCTGTTGTTAAGGGCTTAAAAAGACCTTGATGCATTCATAGTAAGTGCAGGAGTAGCCAAAAACGGGTTTGTGCTGGTGGGGTCATAACTGCTCTGCTGTCCCCCATCCTTGGAGGTGAACAGTCCTCCTGGAGGACTCCCTGCCCAGGGTCCTTCCTCCATCCCAGCAGTCCGGGAAGGAGACCAGGCATCATTGCCAGCCATGTCAGAGGAGACAAGGGGGAGAGGAGCCAGTGCCTGGCTCACCCCTTCCCCTTGTTGCTAGTGGCCCGGGTCATCTCTTGCACAGCGTCTCCCTTCAAAGACTGGGGGCAACGCAAATGCACAGGAAAAGGGGCCTCCATTTGGGTTGGAGCAGGGTATCCTGACCAGACAGAGAGCTGCAGCGGTCAGTGCAAGAGCAAATGGTGCCTAAGGGTGGGAGCTCCCCTGCTCCTGTGACAGTGCTGCTTCTCTGTCAGCTGCTCCACGCAGCTACTTAACTTATCAGCACTTTGGGCTGGCTTCGGTTGCAAATGAATTCGAAATCTCCTTCCCCTGTGCAGCTCTAAATTAATTATTTTTGAACACCGGGCCAAAGAGGCTTGGCTTTCCCTTGACCGGACAACCTAATCCCCTCTCCTGCCTGTCGAGGACCTCCTGCTTTGCTGTTTGATGTACTGAGGCAGAAATGACACCCTGTTGATCTCGACAGCCTTCGTGCTAGCCCCGTGCTCGGAGCACCGAGCTCTCCAAAGGCCACTGCGGCTGCTCAGGTTTTCTCTTCATACATGCATAACAACATTTCTTTATCAATTCGGCAAACCTACAGTGCCTAAATAGCAATGGACCCCTTCCTAGAGGCATCCTGAGGTAGCTTTTAAGCACTGAAGTCACTCTGTGTTATGATTCCTGAGGCTTTTAAAAGCTTGGGAAGGGCTGGGAAATACTGCGAGTGGGAAATCCCCAAGGATCACCCACTTGTCATAGATACTTCTTGCTAAATCTGCAGATGGCGTGTTCTTTCTTCTGAACAGGACGTTAAAATAAGCTCTTGCTTACGTGCGGCTATTAAAAGATGCAGTTGTCCTTTCAGCAAGGGCAGTGGTGAAGTCTTCTGTGTCCTTTCCAAATTCCAATTCAGTTAATTACACGTGTAAGTCACTGTACAAAGCTTCATCACTAGGTGCTTGATTCCTGCTAATACTTTCTGCCTAACTAAATTCCCTCTGTTGTTTCATCTATGTGTAGCAGTCGCCTTAGGTTCCTACCCTGGAATATTTGAGAGTGCACATCCTCTTTAACTATTGCTCTGCTTTATTCCAGACGAGATCTGGGGAAAAACGATGAGATTCTTGCACATATAAAATCCATAAAGATGAAAGGTGTTATAACTATATGTTAATTATTCATTGCTAGAAGTATTACACATACTAGCGTTTTCCTCAAACTATAGTGTACCCCACTGAGCCATAAACATGTTAAAGAGCTGTAGTTTTTCATTTAAATTTGGCACAAAACTCAAATGAATTTCACCAAAGAGGTAGGATCAAGATCATAATTTGTGAATATAAAATCCCTTCCTCACCTAGGGATGAGTTTAGAGAAGGAAGCAACAAAGAGTTCAAAAAATATGCCTTGTTGATAGCTTCTAGTGCACCATGAAGCCTTTGCATCAGATAGAGCAGAGTTCAAAGCCAGCCACTAAAACACATCACCATATGCACAGCAAGGGTACTGAGATCTCTACTGAGCACAGAACTGCTTAACACCGGCTTCACAATTACCCTGTAGGCTGTCCAGCCCAATTAACTACTGACGTCAACAAAAACAGTGACTGGAAATTCCTGCAGCTAAATATATTTTTGCCCTATAAAGCTGCTTTGGGTCTAAATACAAAGATCTCTGCACAACTGTGTGAAACAATCAACTACCAGCAGTAACACGTAATGGCTCTGTTCAATGTAAACTGTGCACTTAGGAGTGATCATGGTATAATTATAGAAAAATGCATCAACAAATAAAGCTTTAAAGAAAAGAAGTACCCAAAATCGGATAGGAAGTTGGAAATTATGTTGTGCATCTCAGGTAAATTCAATACAAACTGCAGTAATTTTAAATAGGGATAGCAATAAAAAACCCACTGGTATTAGGTTGTTATGTGCTGGTGAGCATTCTGCTGTTGTTTCACTTTTTCTAAATTCTACCAACAGATACTATTAAAAGGAAGTAAGATTAACTTGTGAAAAGGAATCTTCTGCAGTGGTAATCACAACAGACTAAATGGCTACCTGTTCCCAGGTGCAAATGGGAGGCAGCTAGGAGCTTTCCACTCCATAAAGAGGCATTAATGCTGGACATTTCTTTCATCTGAAGTCTGACAAAGTCCAAGGTTGAAGTGAAATGATGGACTACAGGCTGTGAGCAGCGAGGTGAGAAAGGGTGTTGGATGCAATCCCATTGCTAGATGGAAATGTGTGTATGCATGTCTACACCTATGTACCCAGATGCACACAGGTATGTATTCGTAGCTACCCTAGCATCTTTGTACCAAAGAGGAAATACTGGTTTCCCAAATGCACGTGGCAGAACAGGAGGCTGCTGCTGGCCAGCAGGGAAGCCTTGTCTATAGCACCCTGTAAAAATCCAACACATACCTTGCTGATAGCACCCTGTAAAAATCCAACACATACCTTGCTGGCTGTTTCATTAATGGTGACTGGAAAACACAGTGATCACTACAAGCGGGCTATCAGTGCGGTAAGTTCAAAACCATTTTATGTTTTGGATGTGGCACTGCATTAACATGAAGAAAATGAGAGGAGCTCATGCTCAATTATTTAGATTTGTCTCATCTGCCCAGACTGAAGGATTATGTAGGGTCGCGGAACTGTTATCTCATGTCTTTTATGTCAACAGATGACAGGATTTTTGTTACACAGGAAAACTGTAGATACATACATCTTCTGGGGTTTGATCACTACACAGCCTGCCTGCACTCTCCAGCAGTACAAGACATACGCAGCCCATGTCAGCTCTTGAAAGGCACTGGCACTTGTGAGCTCCAGTCTCATCAGGAGATAAGACGCTATACATCATTAAATCAGCATCAATCAGCCACCCGTTACGAGTGCAGGAGAAGGGCCCACTCAGCAAGTGTTTCCAGTAAGGAATAATCACTAATGATGAACACGGTGCTAATTTCTATATTATCTATTGAAACATATGCTACAGTATCAAAAACCATCTCCAGTGCTACTGAAACGAGCACAAGCACTAGAATAACATATCAAAAGCTGTTTGTAATTGGATATTTGGATTAATAATTGTGCACTTATTTAAGGACCCTCAGCACTGGCAGCTCCCAAGTGAAGCATCCAGAGACACACTCACTGACTGTGTTTCAGGCTGTGACATGCTTAGGATGGTACACTAGCAGACAACTTGGTTGTGAAAATTTTAACATGCATCTTAGAGCATTTTAATCTCCAGTTAACGTGATTGGAAAACACATTTTCCATAGTATAACATATATTTGCAGGAGTAATTTTCAGTTGAAGCAAACACTTTCCTCCAGGCTTCCTATTATAAATGAAATCCTCCAGCATTTTGTTTCTTTCTTGTACTTTTTTTTTCCCCTTGACTGTTGGCTACTGGGGAGGTGAGCAGGATTAAACAGGAGGTTTCTCAGGCTGCCTCACAAACACTAGACAGCCTACCCTGGTCTGTGCATGCACACAGTCGCTGTTCTGAAGGGGTAGCCAGATGGAAATTTCTCTCTTTGACCAAGGAATGAAGCTTGGTGCTAATCTTCCACACTCTGGGGCCACTCTCCCCTGCCTACCATCTCACTAAGGTGGACTCTTGCATCTTGTCCTTGGGTTTCTCCCAATCTCCCTTAAATTCTCACTAAAGCAAATGAGGTTTCTATGCAGCTTTTTTTTTTTTTTAACCTTCCTTTGGACTCCCAAACCTTCAGCATGTCTTCAGTGCAGACATAAATGTTCCTTTATTTTGCCTTTTGTGAGTCTCAGAGTTCATTTGACTTACAGTGCAACGGGGGCATTGATGTCAGACTATGAGGATGGCATGCAGTGTTTGCTGACACCCATCGTGCCCATATATAACCTCCCTAGGCTCTGCAGATGTTCAAAGGGCTCAGGGATGCCCAGGACTTAGCCAGCCAGCGTGAGAGCAGCCTCTGATAGACAGCATCTGTGTAGCCTGCCATTTTTTGCAGCCTCAAATACAGCTGCATATCACAGCTGGGGGTAATACTACTTATATTATCAGCCTTGAGAACAAAGGTATTTTAGCTGGATTTGCCAAAGAAATGGGTCTACAGTAGTTTCTTTCCACCTGTCAGTCCTCATCTAACAAAACTGGGATCCACTTAGCCAATTTCAACACTATTTGACAGAGAAGATGTTATAGCAGATTATGTGTGATACACACAATGGACTGATTTTTTGCAGAGACTTTGTATATGCATGCATTTGGGTTGAGACCAAGCTCTTCTACACATATATCTGCTTCTTTAATGTGCCACATACATGCTGTTTGCATGGTTCTGTAACGGATGTCAACTTTTTAATGTGCATTTACAGGCAGTTTAAAATATGCACTGGGATCTTAATTTCGAGTGAGAATGATAGTATGCAATTAAAATCTGAAATGAAATACAGCAAGTACATTGTAGGTTGTAATTGCTATTATTACCAGTAAAACGATGACGTGCCGGAGATACGGTCTCTCTATCATTTTGTGAGGGAAAGTTCTTCAGGGAAAGAACTGCTGTTTGTTATGAGGCTGTCCACTGCCAGTCACAGTGGTCACCTTGATCCTCTCTGCATAATACAGATGGGCTGAGCTGAGTTAAGAGAAGATAAAACCAGGCAGCGTCACGGATGAGCATGAGTGACACTAGAATACTTCCTCTTGTTTTAGAAGATGGCGCCAGCACTGCATCTTCAGCAATCCCTGGGTGGTAAAAGTTAGTGACCTTTTAATGGTGACAGTTATATGAAGTGGTTTGAATAATTACCCATGAAAAGATCCTTTTATATATCTTTACAGACATCCTGCTACGAGATGCTCTTTTGTGGCATTTTCATTTCCATTCTAAACCATATTAATGATTCACTGAGTTGGAGAATCAGATGGACAAAAAAACCCCAAACCAAAACAATTTGCTGCTTCCAGCGCTATTGCCTGGAGGCTCTGCCTCAGAACAGGCCTGCACCCTCCACAGCCATGGTGTGTGAGGGGTTCTCCGATGGAGCATGGAGTCTGGGGCGCTCCACCTCTCACAGGACCATCCCACTGCACTGCAACCATTCCCAGGCACATGATGGAGAAAGATCATCTGCAACAGCTGCAAACAAATCTACCTGGGGAAATTCCCATTTGGTGCTGCTGGCTTTATCACATGTAAAGTGTAAGTTTGCAAATAACTGCTTTTATTTAACTCAGCATATAGCATACTGCAACAGAAAAATTAAATGGGAGAAGGGGGAGATGAGAATTGGAGTAAAGGAGACTGTGTAACAAGGAAAAGAGACCTTAAAGTTATAAAGCAGTTTGAAACATTAGGGTCTTTTGTTACAGCTGTTTTCTTTTTTCTCACAGATGTTCAAGGAAGTATCTACACAGAAAGAAATATCCTGCCTGTATAGGAGAGGAGTATGAACTTAATTATATCTGTGTGCTTTTGCAGGAAATCACTGAGGTGATGGACCCACTTGTATTAATTTCATCAAACTCCTCTGCATTATTACCATCCTGCTAGAAAGTTAAGCCTACATAGATCTAAAATCTCCTTCATTCAAAAGACAGACTCCAAATCAGTACTTCTGTTCTGTTTTGTATTTTCAGCACGACAGACAGAATAAAAAATATGTTTAGAGAGTGGAAGCAAGCTCCACAGTGCCCACACAGACCTGTACAGGATATGAAATGGAATTTAGAAGCATTTTATGCCAGGTTCTTTTAGCCTATTGGTGAAGCTTAAAAGAACACTGATATTTGTTATCAGTTGCCATCAATATTCATCTTTTCAGGGAAAACTAACCTCAGATCACTCTGAGGCTGAAATTCTTTTGGGAGATTCAGAGGTGGCGTGGGAGATTCCAGAGGAGTCTCAATCAACACTAACTTCTCTCTGCAGTTTGTTCACGGCTACATATTATCAGACAAGTTCTCTAAGCTCTGCTGCAGATGGAGACCGTTTCACTGCCTTGAGGGTCCTTACATAGGGGTGTAGGGCACCTTAGAAGATAAACCTATGTAGCAATCAGATGATCATAGCTTTCCTGAGAGTTAAAATACGCTTTCAAAAAACACCCTGAGCGAGAACAGTACTTCAACAACAACATTCCCAATATTTTAGTTGTCTCATTCTCGTGAGAAATAAACAGGTGGGTTAGAAGGAGGGAAGGTAGATTTTTTCCAAGTTCTAAGCAGCTGTTGCAGAAAATGTGAGAAGTGTGGAGTCGAGGACCTCATACAGAAATGAACCCCATGAGGTTCTTTCCTGACATTTTTTTTCCCACAGTCAGTATTTTCACTTGATTTGATACCTTCTGTCTTTAATTAAGATGTTGGCGGGTACAGTTTGTTTGAATTTATGCCAGAGGATTTATTCTAATCTCCTCCTTTTATGATATGCTCATCTGGAGGAACAGAAAAAATGCCTCACCAGTTCTTGTGAAGGGGACTCACTCCCATAATTGTGTTGGAAATCCCTGTGAATCTGGGCATAAGAGAAACATCACCCAGACATGTCACCTCTAAAACAATCAGTGCTCGCTGTCTGCCGCGCACTCTGACTCCCTGGCTCGTAACAAGCCAGAATGAAGTCAGGGAGCGATGCCGTGGAAGTCGGTGTCGCAATAGCTGGAGATGAAGATCACTTTGGAAGGTCTGAGGCAAGAGAGCAGAACCAGTCTATAAGTCATGGACCATATTCGTCAGAAAGTTAGAAGTGGAAAAAAAGCATCAGTCTAGACCGTTGATAACACAGCTACTCAACCAGGACCAAATTTGCCATTGATGCATATTAAGAAAGCACTTCATGAATAGCTCACAGAATAAGGCAGCCCTCAGCATGAATACATGTATTGCAAACCGGCCACAAGCAGGGAAAAGTGCTGCTTGAACAATATCCAGTGAATATGCTATTCAGTTGATCTGTATAGTTGTTGTTTTTTAAAAAAATCAACAAAAACTCCCTCTCTCTTCTCATTATTCAGATTGCTCTGTTCACCAGAAATGGTACAATGTGTCCCAGCCATTGTAAGCAGCCAGCAGCCCAACCCACGCCGATGGGGCACCTGGGGCAAAGCACATCCCATAACAATGGGCTTCCAGCATCCGTGTGCTCCCTTTCAGTGCTCTGTACCTGCTGTTGATACACAGGGCTTGGAGGAGTTGCCCGTCCCCCACCTCTCCATCCTTCATGCCCTCATCCCCACTGCCCCTATGGCTGGACCACAAAGTCGTTCAGGACTTTTCTTTCACATTTTGACTGCTGCAGCCTTTTTCTGCCCTCCTCTCCTTTGCTCCAGCTCTACGGGCCGTTTGTTAGCAGCCTGGTTTGTCTTTGCAAGCTGAGTGGAACAAGTTGGTGCATTCAGCTGGGGACGGGCAGCAAGTGCCCAGCCTCAGCCCGACAGCGCTGACATTGTGCACAAAGCTTGTGCATGGTCTTACCACCCCCAAACGGTCTCAGGACTGAAACACCTGCCTCTATCAGAAGCTGTGAACGTTTGGCTGTAATTAAGTCCAACAGCGATACATCGGGGCTCAGTAGGTTTATGTTTTAGATGCTAAGGTAAGAAGGTAAGGCATCGTTCCATTCTGTGCATTAAAATGAGGATTCAGCATGAACTGCATAATTAAGGACTGAAAGGAGAAAAAAATGCAGTTGAATTAAACCTGACAGCGTAATGCAAGGAATCAATAGCTTTATTTGCTCTTCAATGATAACGATACTGTTTTCATTTCATTATATGCGAGTCACAACCGGCTTTGTGTTGGCGTATTTGTATTCTTTAGCAAGTAAACTGAGGCATATGATTTACAGCAGCAACACGTGTTAAAGAAAGCTTCTTTAAGACTATCAAGAATTGGTCCTGAGTACTGAAATCTATTAGCCAGCACACTTGATTACGAAGACAGGACATTCTGGTTTTTGCTTGAGATTTTTTTTTTTAATTAAGAATAACATAATAAAGATTTATATTGACCGACAAGACAGAAAACCCAAACAGGCTGTACATCTCGTGATCTGTGCCCCACAATGACCTATTTCAGTTTTCACATGTTTGGGATTACACAGTAAACCCCAGACCCCTCTGTGTCTGTGAAGTGACTCCAGCTTTTGGCAATGGTTGAACACGCTGTATTTATTGCCTTTCCTTTTCATGGCCTCTCTACTAAAAATATCACATAAAAGAAGCAGAAAGGGGAACAGAAGTGGGTGAGAAAAGATCTCAAATGAGCCAGCTGAGGAAGGAATGACTGTCACAAGACTGAAGTCATTGTAGGTGTCTCTTTTTTTTTTTTTTTTTTTTTTTTTATTTAAGCAAAGCAGCGATGGGGAACACTCTACACATTCTTTTTTTTCTCAAGTCTTACAGAGTGGTTTAGCCTTAAAGGGGTTTAGCTATGGTGTATCTGCAAAGGGACAGAGTTGCAAATGAGCTTCAGTAGACTGCAGATGCAAGGGAGGCACTGGCAAAATGAGAAACAGGTCTGGGACAGCCACCCCTGACCTGCTCCACTGCCTTTGTATCTCCTCTTCTGGTCTGTTTTGCCCATGGTTCCTCTTTGTCCTCACTGTCGGCCTTTTTGTAGTCTGGGTCTTTTTAGCAGCCTCCCTGCCTCCCTAGCATCCTGCTGAGGTGCCAGCAGGTTGTGTTTGTCACAGCCTGGGTGTGCAAGTTCAGTGATGCAGAGCCCTCCAGGTACCTGGGGTGCTCTGTGACCCCACCAGGAGCCAAGTGAGCAGGGTGAAGGTGCAGGCACAGCCATGTCCATCCTGGGCTGAGCTGAGACCTGAAGTGGAGGAAAAAATGGGCAAGTGCCATGGACCATGCTGGTGCTCATCCTGCTGCGAGGATGAGGGATGCCAAGTGCTATTTCTGCTCCTCAGCTTTGGCCTGAAGTGGTGGCTCTCTCAGACTGAAATAGATTTAAGCTTGCTTTTGCCCAAATGCTCTCTTTCCCCTCCCTCTTCTGCATCCTGCAGTGCCTGTGCTACCGCTGGACGTTCAGTAGTTCATGTTTCCAGGAAGCAGGGGGTCTCATAATTATTAGTGCCATTCACAAGTTGCCTTCGCTTTACAGGTCTGCCCTCAATTTGGTCTCAGTTACGAGGGATTACACATTTTACTACTACTCTGAATTGGCAAAGTGAGGAGCTTTAAGCAGCTCAACAGCCACATCACAGCTCAGGCCCAATATTGTTTTCCTCTAATCAGAAGATGTTAGCTGTGGAGAGGTGTTGAGGTGGGCCTCACAACAGGATGTCTGCATGGAAAAGGCAGATTTTCACAGTTCGGTTGTAGAACCTGCAGATGACCTTGAGGATCTAATGAATTAAACATTAAGCCTACGTATACCATGGTTAGATATAATTCCATGATTAAATTCAGAAAAAAAAAAGTAAAAAAGCACTGACATGTGAAGACCTTCAAGACCTCTTTGTCCCATAGCATAATCGGAAGTGTTAAAATGTGGTGTTACCCTTGGAAATTCTGCTACAGCAAAAAATCACATCGTGGCTGTCTATATTTCTTATTTCCTTTTTATTTTCTGCATAAAGTATATTCAGCTTGAGCATAAAGTGTGTATTTGCCTCCTGACTGTGGACCCTGCAAACCTTATGTAGATCTGGACCAGCAATGTTTTTTACATAACTACCAAGCATGAATTGGCCAAACTGTGCTGCTGGTGAACTCGTGCAGTTCTATTGGCCTCGCTGCAATTAGGCAGGTTGCAACTAATTAGCTCTCTGTAAACACTTTTGAGGATGATGCATCTGATAAAACAGAAACCTCATCTTCTGTCTGCCTATCTGCATCGAGTCTGCAGGGCAAAATAAAAGGAAAAGTAGCAGAAGAAACTCAGAGATTTGTTAGACCCCCTAAGCAAGAAGATGGGGTTTTTTATGTGGTAATTTTTCAGGGTAAAGTTACATACCAATGAAAAAAAATCCCCCTCCTCCCCTGCCTTTGGGCTACTGAATGCCTTATTAGATGCTTTTTCTCCCTGTGTAAGAGGAATCCCTAACGACAACCATCAGCCTACTGGAACGGTAATTCAGGATCTTCACCCCAAGCATTCACAAGTCTTTGTCTCATATACAAGGCAAGGAAGGACTTTGAGGGAATTGTGGATTAAAATGTGTTGCCCAGTTCTTCCCACGATAGCTTCTGGGAATAACCAAAGAAAGCACCTTGTGAGCAATTGGCGTCCATTTCCTTTAATCCCATGCATTCAGAGGATCACACACAGCCTGAAGCACAAAACATGGCGATGGAAGTCTTGGGAAAACAACATGCCTTCCTTCAAGTTGCTTATGGCTAAAATTTGCTGCTTTCCTTACATGAAGGCAGAAAACGGTGGTAAGGGCATCACCCATATTCCTAAGGAGGCTGTGAAGATAAATACACCCAAAGCTTGTCAACAGCTTGGAAAACAGGAGACCAAAGAGGTGGCGACTGCAGACCTCTCTGCTATTTACCCAGAGCTGATATTTCAGTGCTGGCACACACCAATCTTTTCTGTCTAGAGTGGCATCTGACTCTTTAACAGCCAGGACGAATTACTTCTGAAGTCCTGTTCTAGCCCAGCGAAACACAGATACCTTCTTCAAGTGGAGGCCTGATGTCTGACTAATATGCCAGGACTGGTTTTGCAGGGATTTCTATTTTGCAAGTTGTACTGCTTTAAAGACAAAGGGAAGTAAAGGTTAGTTTTGTTTTGGTTTTCCTTCTTTTGAACTTCAAATAAACAAAGAAGGATTTGCAGAACTAGAAAGAACCTTTATGTTCAAAACAAGAGACTTGACTCACTTTGAATAAATAATAGCACTTTCCTGTGCTTAAAGATCCATTAAGTAAAATCAAGTTGCAAGGTCCTAATTGTGATCAGATAGATGTGGTATGTTAATAGCCTTCATCTGTACGTGAGTGGGAGTAGAGAGAGGGAAAATGCTTTCATAGAAAATAAAGCAAACAGCACTGTTGTGTTTGCAAGGATATTAGGAGTCTGCAGATGAGAGAGGTAAACAATTGCTTTTATTAATAGCAGCATATCAATGCCACTAGATTAGCAGGAACTGAGAATAAAGCAGAAAAAGACAACAACATCTCTGTCTAGTCACAGGCCTTCTCCCCTGCTGCCGAGCACAATCCCTACCTATGAATGGCAGCAGCAACATACCCTGCCAAGTATGGGCTCAATTTTAAGACCCAATAAAAAAATTAACCCCCCAGATTTAAAACCTAAACAGAAACGTGTCCATCTGCCCACATTATCTGTGCTGATGGAGGAGCAGATGAACAAGGGAATGACTCGGAAAGGCGTATGGCTCCTCTTTGGCTCTCCACTTTTTTTTCTGGGAAGAATAAAGCAATCCAGTCTGAGAGAGGTTGGCTTTCTGTCATTTCTTGGCCAGGGAGTAGCTGCCTGACTCCAGCTGCTTCCCCCATAACCGTGGCAGGAGGTGGGAGGCAGGAGGTCCTGCTCTTCCTCCCAAGCTGGAGCCAGAAAATGATCAGAGCTGACTGCGAGGCAAAGGCGTGGAGAGAAGATGCTCGGCTGGGAGTTCCAAAGGGGTCCTGGGAGCTAATTATCAGGCTGATTAGCACTGAAAATCAGCGAGTGTGTGGGTTATCTTTGGGCTTGTCTCTTCTGGTTGGAAAGCTTTAAACCTCACAAGCTAGAAAAGTCTGTATGAACCCCTGTTGCTGGCACATCAGTATAAAAGCTTCCATGAAAAAAAGGAAAACGAGTTGTTTATTGTAAGCAGTTTAATGTCAATGCATTATGACTGGAGGCTATACCAGAACTTTTGCCAGCTACCTACCTTTGAAAAATCTCACACTTCTGCCTAAGCCGTGAAGGCTTAGACAATTGTGTCATTTAGAAAGAAAAGGTGCAATTTAGGCATCTCTTCTCTACGAATATTTGAAAACTTTTCTCCGTGCAATTAAAGAATCAAATTTGGAAATCATAAAAAAGGCATAACTTTTGAAAATTTTAGTTCAAGACATTAAACTAATAATTACCAAATTATTCTATTGATAGTCCCTTCATTACATTTTGAATGTTTGTTTTTTAGCCTCATCATAAGATGAACATATCTGAGAAATTACATGTATTGTTCCACACAACACTGTAATATCAGTGACAAAAGCTTTGCTCATTTGAATCAAAAGAGTCACTTAATGATTTGATACATTTTTGCACCGTATCTTTCCAAGATCAATAATCATATACTCCTCAGGGAAGTTGACTCATCAGATCACATCTCCCTAAGACTATTGGTGACTTCTGTGAAAACCACAGAAGGGTTCCTCTTTTGCAAATTCACACATGACCAATTTTTTCACTAGTGCTAAATGTTATCATGGGATTTTCACAGAGAATTCAGACTTCAGTACAGGATGTTGCAAGCAGATGATTTGCTACTGTAATAAATAATGAGAGCTAAATTACACTTAACAAATGAACAAATGCTCTTTGAAGTGACCCATTATCCTCTTTATATTATTCTGTTCACATGGTATACCACAAAATTTAGTCATTCAAAGTGAGTAACTTATTTCTTATTTTATACTGGACATAATTTGAGAGGGAAAAGTAACGTATCTACTTTCTTTGGGTTAATCAGCTGTACATGTCCAGGGGGAAATAATTTGCAACTTGCAGTTCTAGCAAAAAAGCTCAGAGGTTGTAATGGATCACAGACTGAACAAGGCTCAGAAATGTCCTGCAGGTACAAGAAAAGGAACTGCCATAGTGGGATGTATGGACAGGGAATAAGCAAGACATCTGAAATCGCCCTTCTCATTACACTTGGCACTGAGAAGGTTTCACGTGGGAGTTGCACCCAGGTTTGGGCTCCACTCTTCAACCAGTGTATGGCTCAACTGGAGAGAGGGCAGAGGCAAGCACTGAGGCACATTAGAGGTCTGGAAAACACGACTTCAGAGGAAAGCTTGTAGTTGATTAGCCTGAAGAAGGAGGAACTGAGGAGGTGGCATCATAACAGCCATCAAACACATAAAAACCTATTGTGAAGAAGTGAGGCACAAGTGGCTCTTGGCGCCCACAGTGGACAGCCAACGCCGGAGGCCTCCCTGCCAGCCAGGAAGAATTGGGTCAGACGTCAGGGAGACCTTGTAAGGAAAAGGTTCATCAAGCACTGTGGCAGGTTGCATGGGGAAACTCTTGTACCTCCATTACCAAACATCTTTAAACCCAGGCTAAACTAGAGGTATAACTGATCCGGTGTTTAGGAAGGGGTGGCCTCTTGGCCCTGCTTTATTTCCATTCTAGAGATGTACAAACATTGCTCTGCTAAGCCGGTGCAGAGCTCCTGCCTGTGCCAGTGCTTGGTAATAGAGGTTTTGGAGGACATGCAAAACTCGGTAACGCACTATAGCGGAACAAACTGGATGTCAAAAACATGTCAGCGTTTGGCTTCCTCTGGAAAGAATATGGCTTTATGCTCTGCTATATTTTTAAGTTGACCCAGGGTAACAATAGGCATTCTCAAAGTACATATACATTTCGAACCTTTTAACATTTTTACTAGACTCTTGGCCTCAGTGATAGCTACTGGCAATGAATATCACATTTAACTGTGCTTTTGGGTAAAAATATATCTCCTCTTAGCAGTTAGATATATGTCATAAACTTAAGGTAATTAGGAGTTCCCATGTTGCCGCCTCTATATTACTTGCTATACCTCTATCATGGTCCTTGTTATTTAACCTCCAGACTAAACAGCTTCAAGATTTTCACTCTCTCTTCATATGAAGTCTTTTTGTGTCTCTAGTAATTTTCATCACTGGTCCCTGAATAATCTCTCCTGGACTAAACAGCATATGCAAATCTCTTTTTTTGACTGAACCAAGGGAAGAAAATGCATGGGCGGTGGTGTTTTTTTGTGGGTTTTTTTGTTTATTTTTTTCTTGGTGGGGGGTGGTGGAGGGTGGTGTGGGCAAGGATATTAATGTTCGTGTACGTATTTAGAACATATTTTTGCCTGGCTCATTTTCTACAGCTTTCAAAATATATGGCTACAGTGGAGGAATTACAGACAGTTCTGAGAGTTTGTTCTGAATTTAGGAAACAGCGCATGCAAGGCATATTGATTTCTTTGTCTAAATTGATCCTTCTTCATTACTTAACTCTAAAGCCCATAAAATCTGATGGTCAGAAAAAATCCTGATAACATTATTAGCTTATTAGAATTTCTATTACAGGTGGTATGTGTTCTTCCATTTTAAAAGAACAGCAAAAACTGAATTCAAGATCATTCTTTTCCCTCATAGAACTATAATCTAAATAAAGAAATAAGTACAGCATTCAATGTACTGTATGCTCTGTTCTGCTTGTCCACTACATATGAATAGGAGCCTAGTATGTCTTGTCCTTGCCCTGTCTTTTTAAGAACTGTGTAGATTATTCACCCAATACGTGGTGCATGGTGATTCTTTGCACACTTGCCTCGACGCTGCACTTCTGCTCCAAAGCAAATTGCTATCCTAAGTACAGTCTTGACTCCCAACATGGCCAGACAGAGTCTGAGAAGCCATGACTGCATCTCAAACTCAATGCCACCTCCATACCCTTGCTAGAGAGCTGCCTGACAATATAAGAAGTACAAAGTGGTCCCCATCAGCAGAAGTTATCGTGCCAGGAGGGTTTGATAACATCAGGGAGGTGAGGAAGGTTCTCACAGAGCAGAATGTCCCAAGGCCACCTGCGAGGGGAAAGTGAATCTTGAGCCTTCTCAGTGCATGGATGTGCCTCCAAGAGGTATCAAGCCCTGCTTTATGAGGTAACAAGCCACCGCATTTAAAAAACATTTCAATGACAATGTTACCACTGTGAAAAGTCATCAGCTGGGCATACTCACTTTGTCTGCCTTCAGGTCCTTTTGTCACAGAATTATAGCACAAAAGATGACATTTTGTTGGAACTTTTTACTCATTTGCATTATGGTTAGAGGTAGACACAGAATTCTAATATCGTCTATGGGTTGCCTGGCATTTGAGGGCTTATGTCAGATCTTTTGGGTTATATGAATATTTCCTTTGATGTAATGATATTCTTTATTCTTACATGAGCTATTTAAAAGACAAAGAAAAAATCTCATTTCAAAACGTATAGTTAATGAAATAGCAACCCATATCACCTAATTCATTGTGCATTTCATAAATATATATTGCAAGTTAGGACAGATGGCTTTTAACATTTCCTGTGCTGATCTCGATCTAATTCTTGGAGATCTTCTGGGTCACAGTAGCCTTCTTTGAGAAATGCTGACTTAGTGTGGCAGCTGATACACCTTTTGGATCATACACCAATGCAGATAACCCATAAAGAGAGTACATGGACTCAGAACTCCCAGCCCTTGAGTACTGGAAGTATACAGGTATAGGTTTTATTCACTTGATACTTCATGTATCAAACTACAGTTTAGAACAGATTCATATATCACTGCCTGCTCCTTCTAAACCTCTACAGACCCATTATGACTGTGTGCATGTTAGATTGCAACTTGTGAATATTCAGATCTGGTAGGGCTGTTTTCCTTTATGATCTTTTATACAGCAGTTGAGCAGCTGTGAGTAAGAAACTACTTTTTCTAAGTAACATGCATCCAATTTAGCCTGTTGCACAAAATCAACCGTAAGAGTCAGCAAAAGTCACAGAAAACAATAAGGTGTCCAACTGGTAAGACTGGGAACTCTGCTGAAGGCTGAGCAACAGACATGAGAAAATAAGACAAAAAATCAATAGTATAAAAATGGGAAATAAGCTAACAAAATAAAGAGTGGACATGCTACTCCACCTACCATTTCCTCTGGGAGGCCTATATTTGGAAAGCTAATTGGAAGGAAGTATAACTAGAATATAAGTAGCAGATGATAGTGTGTGTGATGGGGACACTTCCTCCAACCACAGGCTGGGTCTAACACCCTAGGACCTTACTCTGCCTGATCCTGGACAATTAGGAGTTTGAACAAAGGAAGCGTCAGAGGGATCTAGTGGATGGCAACAGCTCTTTTGCCTCAGGGCAACTTCTAGGGAAGATCTATTGTGTAATGAATTAATTACTTTTGTGCTCTTTTTCCATCTCTGTCCCTGTTTGTTCTTTTTCCATATTCTTTATTTTTTCTTCTTTGTGTGTGATTTGGATGCCCTTACATGCATTTGTGTGCTTTATATGTGCCTGCATCTTTTTGTGTGAATCTCATGTGCTCGGCTAAGATGGCAGCTCTTATTTCTACGTTGATCCTACCATCAAAAAAGGAGCTCCCAGCAAGTCAGCCCAATGCCAGTCCAAAGACACCAGCTCTTGGAAGTGCCAAGAAGAGTGTGTATGGTGCCTGTCATTCTCTAGAAGCACCGTTGCAAGTAAGAGCCAGTCTGAGAGACCAAAGACATTTTTTCCATCTTTGATGCTCTTTGATCCTTCTTTGGTGCACACTGTCCTTTTATTCCCCTCCCCCCCCACTTTTCTTCAGGGAACCAAGATGTGACAAAACAGCTCTAACCCAGCTCAGCTGACATTTTGTCTTTTCTTTAACAAGAATTACTATCATCTCTAATATCAGCCAAATGGTGGCCAAATGGTGTCTCTACATCTGAAGTCGAAGAAAATGTGGTATATTGCTAAAAAGAAGTTATTTCGCTGTTTACATGTCAGATGCATTTATCTTTTCCTTTTCTTATTCTGCACCTTTAATAAAAGATGATAGATTTTTAAGCTAGTTGTTTGCCGCAGCATTAAGCAGACTGCGATTTCTCTGTCAAAAACATGCATGTATTTAATTGGCTAATGTTCTGCAGTGACAAGGTCGTGTTAACACCACTGAGCTTTAGACCTGTTAACCCACTGAAACCACACTGAATTCAGTTGTTTCACCCATCATGCCAGGCTGTATCCCAGGAGGCACAGAGTGTGTTTTACATAAATTCAGACAGTGATTTGCTATCAAATTTTCCAGTTCCTAATTTCTCACTGCTTATACCCAGATAGCTTTCCCAACCTGCCTTTTAATTATGTTTTCCCACCAGTGGGCTGAGTATCGCCATCCTTCTCTCCATCACAGCAGACATTGGGCACAACATTAAGGCTACTCCTCCTCACCAGGTCCCAGCAAGAGCTTCCATTGGCTGCCTGTTCTTCCAGAGGGACAGAGGTCCCACCTGTAGAAGTCTAGCTCACACACTCATTTCTGGACCATACTCTGCTCCTCCTTTTCCTCTCTGCACCTGGGAAGCTGCCTTCGGTACTGTAGAGCTGGCTGTCCATCAGCCTTCAACATGGGGAACTGAAACTCAAAAATAAGGCCATGCCTGCACCCCAGAGGAGCTGAGCTGCTCCTGTGTGTGATGCCCAGGAAGGCTGGGGTGCAGGACAGTGCAGTGCAGGGATTCCAGGCACAGTCCAACTGCAACCAGGGGTTGCACTGCTGCATCCACTGGGAAGAAAGATGCAGGGCAACCGCAGCTACTAATCCAAGAGCTGTTATATTGCTTCTGGAAACAAGCAGGTAAGACTACACAGCACCCATGTGCTGTGTTGGAGTTCTGGGTATGCCCTGGGAAAGTTATCTCTGGATGTGAACTATTAGGCTACCTTCACCTTCATAAATTAAATGATGCCCAGGCAGTGGACGGTGGTTGTCTGTTTTTCAAGACTGTCAGACTAGTCTGCAGTCTCATGGATTGTTTCATGCGTACTGGACTCAGTGGCAGAGAGCAGTCCTAGGCATGTTTAATTAACTAGGCTGGATTTAGCCTCAGGTTGCTTTCATCATATGCCTGGATTCTGACTGGCTGGGTTTCTCACTCACAAATTCTGCTACTGCTGAGCACCTGAATATTTTCATTGGCTTATTGCTGCTGTCCCTCATAGGAAAAAAACCACTCAGCAGTATCTGAACTGACCATAAATTACAAACCAAGAAATAACAGAAATATGACACAGTAACTTATTCAGAAGGAGAGTGTGTTTGTGCCTAATCCCTTCTGAACCCCCCTAAGCTTCTCATAAACCCATGCAATCTACCTATGGTTTTGCTAAAATATAATTTTAAATAAAATGTGTCTGGTGTTGTCAACGTGAACTTATGTAAATCTAGAAAGGTATGCACGCATGAAACCTACTTGTTTTTACAGATGATGTTGGCAGGTACATGTAACCTAGCAATTTCTTAATGTGAAGCCATGGTGGTGATAATACTTCTGTGTGTATGAAATGGTTGTGAAATACGTGTGTGCCCTAATATGTGTGCTCTAGTCAACATGCAGATGTTCGCAACTCAGAAATTTTAATTTGAAGAGAACAAATGGAGAGCTCATCTACGTCATTAACTGTTACACAACATGCCATTTTGAAGAACGAAACTGTTCATAAATTATAGGATCCTTGAAAATTAGCCAAAACTAACTATTTTCTACTTTCACACATTATAACCAACCTGAGAAGTAATTTACGGGAGGTTTTTTTATTTGCTTTGGATTGCATTGTATTAACAGCACGTGCAAGGTTAGCACTCTCTGAAGGACAGGAAATAACTGCTGCAAGGAGAGGTCTTACTAAAAAGCATCAACAACATTGCAATCATTAAAAATACCAGATCAATAACAACAGAAGCAGAGCACCTCTGGTCATTTATACAAACCAGACAACAACTACAAAAGTCTTTCACCACCTACCATACATAAAAACCCATCACCTGTGCATCAAATTGCAACCATTCAGTACTTTTTCTCTCTTATAAGATTACAAAGGAAGTCATGGCAGCTGAAAAACTGGAGATGTTGTTCTTCTACTTTTATATATATAAAAAAAAAACCAAACGTAAAATATTAAGTCTTCCTAAGAGGGTTTTCTCAACAGCCAAACCAAAGCTAAAAGAGAACTACTTCAAGCCACATTTATTTTTCCACTCCTCACCACTGAAATGGACAAAAATCAATCAAAACATCCCACTTCACCCTTCCTCATCCCATTCTCTTCACTTTCACTGAAGAGAGACCTCAGTGCCGCTTGAGTTTTTTTGGAGGGAAAAAGAAAAAAAATCAATAAAAATTAAAGCTGTAATAATGCACTTTGGAGCATTCTACGTGTACTTGAAGAAGTGAGAAAATAGGCTTCAAATCTCAGCTTTGAAACAGGGAAAGATTGGAATTCTAAAGCCAGGGGGTCATAAGAAATTTGGTTATGCATCAACTTTAATCTCTCATGTTTATTTTATGCCACTTTGCACAAATGATTAAGCATCCATGAGTACAAACTAGAAATGAGAGGGACTGCATAGCTCTGTGGTTAGGGTACTCAACAAAGAGTCTGGAAACCTGCTTCCAATTTCCACTCCAAATAATACTTGTTTATTCTACACAGGGCAGCAACAGTGCTAGAACAGGGAGCAAAGACACTGATTCCTGAAATACACGGTACCCTTGTTCAGAGTACAGAGTATGCAGGTTCTCACACAGAGGAGAGAATTGACTGAGATTGTGAGGATCCTCTCAACGGATTTAAGTGGTGATTGCAGACCCCTTTCCCTTTTAGCTATCACACTGCCACATCTCAACATCTCATTTCTGTTTGACCATGCTGTTCCAAAAATACAATCTAGATTCAGAATGCCCTTCTTTCCAAATGCAACTATTTTACATGTTTAAGTATATAGACAGGCAGACAAATAGGTTTTCACCCTAATTTTCAATATTTTTGAAGACAGACAAAAATAAGTTTCTGAGGATAGCTGGCATATATACCGTATTTAGCACAGGAAAACCATTTGCCATTTTCTAAATCATGTAGTAGACTTAGTTAAACTTTAGGTAAGTTATGAATGGCTGTACGCAGAGATTTACTTTCAAACTGCTGGCACACTGCGAACTGCAAAAGCACCAGTTAAAAAAATTACAATTCCTCAATACAGGTCTCTAAAACACACACATTTTAAAATAAATTGACTGAACATTTAAACCTGCTTAATTTTGGAATCAATTCCACGTTTGAAATAATCTACAAGTTGAAGCAGCTGAAGCATAAAATGTGTTTGAAACTGAACAAGTTTAAATATTGAATCAATTTTGACATAAATGTGTTTGCATATTAAGGCATTAAAAATGAATCCAGTTTAAATATTAAGCTGATGAGAGAAAGAGCTGTGCTAGGGAAAAAGATTAAGGATGACCACTAAAATTACAACACACTCAAATATTAGAAAAATCCTGGAGTTTGTTATTTAATCTTGGTGAAACAGCTATGGCTAAAGGAAAAAGGAAAAATCCTGTAAGCATTGGTACATAAAAAAGGCATTTGAAAGCACAGACTGGTGATGGGTGGAGTTTCTTATCCAGATTTTACTCAGAGTTTATCTGATTTCAAGTGCCATACTACAAAATCCTCTGCCACTTGCAGCTCTAGTCTATTTTTTTTCCCTTCCGCTTTCCTTGGGAGCGAAGGAAAGGCCCATGGACCTCAGCCTCCCAGCTCACACATATTCCCTTTGTGTCTTTCCTTCCTCACGATGCCACTGCGCTCACAAGACATAATCTTTCGAAATGAGTTAGCTGGAATTGATTGGAATCCAGAACAAGGTTTTTGGCACGTATTTAAACACGAAACATAACCCTCTCCACAGTCTGCTGCAGTCTGAGGAGGAATTGTCTGCCCCTTCTGCCCCTTCTGCCCCCCGCCCCCCCCTTTACATGTTCTGCATGTAAAAGGAAAACAAAGTTCAGGCAGTGGGGCAAATGTGCTGAGGGAAAAAAAAAAATCCCATGCTGCCATAAGCAATTTCCTAAGGTTAATAAGTCAGGCTAGATTAGGGGCCTCTGCCGCAGACTCATCCAGGGGCAAGTGGCTGCTAGGCCTGGCACAAGGGAAAGCACATTACAGCGCTGCTGCTCCCAGTAGCAGCAGGTTCAGTAACTCAGCCTACATTTTTCACCTGAATTCAGATGACTGAGTATTGCCAGATTTCATGCTATTTAGCCAATTACTCACTTGGGCTGCTCATTCTCTGTCTGGAAAGCTGCACGCGCTTTGCTCTGTGTCGTGTTCTGAAAGTCCATGTGGGCGGAGACACTCGTGGCCTTCGGAGAGCAGTCAGCTGCATGTGGCCGTGAGCCGCCCATGTTCACCAGCAACAACCCATGGGCACCTGACGCCTCAGCCTTCCTTCGTGACCCTTCCAACATGATGGCTCTAGGCCAAGGTTCATCAAACAGTTTACTTTCTGACTCCACTGTTCACCCCACAGCCAGGGGGAGCTGACTATTGCTTAAACATTTCAACTTTCTCCATCTCACTGAACAGCATGGTTCCTGCTGCAGAGGAAGAGAGAGTTTCATGGGTGCTCCAGGTGAGGAGGAGCTAAACAGGGAGTGACACAGCTTCTGGGAAAGCACCTGGTAATCATTAGCCACTAGCACCAAACCTATGCTGTTGTGAGCTTTGTTACTCACAACAAAAGCTACAGAAGGCTCAGTGTCTTGAGACCTGGTTGGCATTTCTACCAGACTTCACAGCGGTGACATTATTAACTGTAGTAGCAAAGCCTGCCTCAGCACCTCTCCCTGCCACCCCAGCACTAGAAGGTGGCACTTTGTAAGAATGAATGAAACTTCGGGATGAAGCCTTGAACATCTGGAACGCTCAGGCCCATATTCATCAAAATAACCATTATTGCAAATACTAATAGCCCATGGGCTAAATTGTTCCTTAAGGAGAACGTTAAACAGACAGAGTCTGCTTGCTGTTGAACTTTTCCAAGAGGCCTGCAGTCTTAGCTCTCTGCACTCTCTGTGTAGAAACCTCAAAGAAGTTATTTTTTACCAGAATTTTATTTTAATAACAGAAAAGTTTATGCATGACAAGAACTATTGTCTGACTACGTGAACCTGAAGACCATTAAGTTGTGGTTATCAAAAGATAATGTTAAAGAAATGTAGCCTGTAGTTTTCTGCACGGTGCATTAATAATGTCGTCTTCAGGGAAAAGCAAAGAGTGATGATGCTTGATGGTAGGAGGTACAGAATCTTCAGGGAAAAGCAAACAGTGATGCTTGATGGTAGGAGGTACAGAATCCTGCCCCACAGCTGTGAAACTCCTCACCACTGTAAGAGCAAGGCACAGTGATGCTACGACACCCACACGTATATTTGATATTTGCCTGCATCTTTTAAAAATCAAATAATGGAACCTGAACACACAGTATCTCCCACTCCTTCTTTTCTTGTATAGATTCTCCTCTTGCTCCTGAGAACAGCACACAGTTTTACCCTGTGACATGTTACGTGCTCCTTGAACACACGGACTGGAGTTTACTCGGTCTTCTTGGTTTCAGGGTAACAACTTGGAGAGACAAATATTAGGAGCTCAATAATTTTATCAACTGCTTGTTAGTCTTTCTTGTTTAAATGACCCATGATCCATGAAGTTGTTCCCAAAGCCTTACGAATGCATTTGCATCCCTCGACACGACAACACCTGACCAAAGTGCCCCACGGCCCTGGGTGCACAGGGGTGCAGGGAGCCCGGTGGCCAGTAAGACAGTTAACATCTGTTTTGCACAGCAGAAGAAAACTTCTCCAGCATACTCTATTGTTTCCTTCTGAGATGAAGGCCCTTCTGAACCACATGCCGGTGACCTATAGCTCTCTATATGCATCTGTGAGAGAAGTCACTCACAGAGCTCATCTTGGTGATGTAAAGCAATCCTTTGTTCTTTAAAATCCAGGGGGTGTGTGGGGGTATTTATTATTAAATTTATTGGGGTAAAATCTGATGCAGCATTTTTGTCAGCCCCAGTTGTGAGGACTGGCTAAGTTGGACAGGTCACCAGCAGCTCTGGGGTACAGGACAGCCCCCCGCAACATGGATTTTATTTAATTTCCTTTATTCATTCATTGACAACCTTTCCTTTATCCTTTATCATACATGAAGCATTTTCTGTATAAAAGGACAGAAGGAACTCGATCCTGCTTCTTCCTATCTCAGCCTGAATAGGTTAAATTGCCATGGTTACCTCTCCTGCGCTGCTAGACCTTGAAATACATCTCTATTTCACTTCAGCTTTCCAAGCTCAAAGCTGAGCTCTAGACAAATTTAGGAAGACTTTTCATGAGGATATTAGCTCCCCTCCCAAAGTCCCCTTTTGGGTTTTGTTCATGCCTCCAGCTTCCTTCTGTGCCTGTTTAAACCAACAGTTGCAGCAAACCTCCAAATCAACAGCCTTGTCAGGATGAATAATCTAAAATTAATGTGCACTTGTCGACACGCATTACTGTTCCTGACAGAGATGCGTTGCCTGCGCTGGCTACAAACCGACAATCCTTCAGAAGAAGTTTGCTCACTGCAGTCCAAGGGCTGATGGAGAGCTGGGATAAGGCTGGGAGTCGGATTTCAGATGATAAGTACAATGGTTCTTGACACGTAAGACTCAGAGTGAATTCACCAAAGACCAGGCTGCTTACTTTTTTCCCTGCTGTTTGCTTTATTCTCACTGGTGATAGTTATTGCATTTATACGGCACCCCCTGAGAAATCATCTAGATTGGTTTTGAACATCTTGTTTTTACCACCCTCAACTGCAAGTTGTGGAGCGGGAGCGTGAATAATCCGGCGCACCACCGACAGATTACAAACGCACACTTCAGCTCTTAACTTGTGCCTGGCGTTCCCGTTGCACCTTGCTTTTTTGCCCACGCTTAGCTCTTGCAAGCCTGACTGGGCAACAAAGCGCGCTCCTCTGTGGTGTTGTGGGCGAACCGCAGGGAGAGGAAGGGGGCTCAGGAACCAGAGAAACGCAGCTCATGAGAGCAGCATAGGGTTACAGCTGTTAGCAGTGTATCTTGTCGAAGTAATGAAATTGGAATGAAAATAACAGGATAAAATATTGGTCTGATTTCTCACCCCCCAACCCTCTTTTTTTTTTTTTTTAACACAGCTCAGTAATCAGCATTCAGCATATTGGTGCGTTTTTTAAAGTTAACTGTTATGGAATTCATGAATTCTTCTTCATGAATAGCAAAGGACTTGGTCTTTTGCAATTTAATAGGTAACAGAGTCGCTTTAAATAAACTGTCGCTAAGCTTTCATATGTCAACACAGTTATATGAAAATTGAGAGAGGCTTTTTATTTTTGGCTTTGCTTAAACTTCGTCACGCCCTCACCCTCTCTGCTCAGCCACAGCTCGCGCTGGACTCAGAGCTCCGTCTCTGAATCTTTCCGTTCCGGATGACCTGGCAATAGCTGGGTGGCACCCTGGCCGAGGTTGCCCTCCGGGGTGAACCAGGGCATTTATGGAAACTCGGAGGCAAGCGGTGTCTCCCAGTGGGGGGATGTGTTTGGGGAGAAGAGACGTTCCCCATTCCCCATCCATTCCGAAGGCAGCCGCAGCCTGTGAGCAAGGGACAGACCCAAGCACCCATGCTCACCCCACCAGCACCCTGTCTCACCCAAATCAGGGCGAATCCCACACCTTTTAAGACAGCAGGTGACCTGTGGGGGCCTGAGGACTGCAGCCCTCATCTCCATGCCTTATGCCATCTCCCACCCAGCTCCCATCATCTGGCAAGGCCACCACAGGGAGGAAAACAGCCTTTTTCTCCTCCTTCTCAGGCTGGGAAAAGCCTGCCCCCAGGAAAGGCTGCTCTCCTTTCCTGATGCCACCCCTGAAACGCTGTGGCAGGCTGCCTGCCCACTCCTGCGCCCATCCAGCCACCAGCGGGCTGGAGGCGCATCCCTCCGGCGGCTGATCCAGGGGCGGCAGCAGGGGCAAGGTGTAGGAGAGGCAGCTTCTGGCGGTCAGGGAGGACCAGCCCACTCCTTGTGAAGCGCAGCTTTGTGTGACTGAAGGATGGATGAAGGGAGAGAGCGAGCGGAGGTTGGGGCAAGGGGTGAAAACACCACGGGGCAGCGATGGCAGGTGAACAGCTTTGCAGGCAGGAAAGAGCATCATCCCCTGATGCATCCCCTGATGCTCTTCCTAAGGGATGATTCTAGGTAATTTCTGGGGAATTGTAGATTATTTTTCTTTATTGTTTTCCCCTATTTTCTTTCCACTTTTCTAAGGAGAAAATTACCTAGAATTTACTAAGCTGCACAAACAGCTAGTTGGCAGCTTTCAGCATATTTGGAAAAATATTTCCTTGGCAGAACAGCATACAGGTTTGTAACTCTGGGATGATATTGTCATAATACGTCATGGGACTCAGACTAGCATCCCAGCAGATTAAACATAAAAGAGTTACCAGCAGTGTTTACTCACAAGGGACTTATTGCCTCAGAAATACATGTCCCTGGCTGGTGCTGAAGAACAAACACCTCAGCAGCCCTTGGCTAACGCTGCGTGGCCCGACTATTCATCCTTTGCCGACTGCAAACAGAACTTAGGTCTGGATGTGAGGCTGGCCTTTATTTCTTGCTCTTGCTTTTGAAGTCTTTTCTAACCAGGGAGAGGCATGCTGGAAGAGGTCTGACTTTTGAGCTAGGAGAGTTTTAGGGGCTGGAGGAAGGAGAGATCATGTGTGGGGGAAATGGGAGGAAGAAATTAAACTGCAGGAATTAGCTCCCAGTATAAAGTGGAGTTTCATGGCTAGGCACGCACGTTTCTATTGTGAATCCTTCTACAAAAGTGCTAGGAAGTTTAAAGGTAACTGCATTTTAATAGTAAAAGTGGCCAACTTGTGCACTTGGAAGAACTCTTGTCATTAAGGTTTCAGCAGAGGGACGACACACAGGGAACAAGGTTCAGGGAACCCTGTTTATATAAAAAGATAAAAGAGTCTATTTAAACTCAGGTGGAGTTTGAGTGGGGGCTTTAGGGGGCTTCTGAGCCTCCGAATCATTGTCTCCAGCACCCAGTTAGCACTCACTGCTCTGGAAACAGGCTCTGGGCAGCTGTAGGCTCAGATGTTGCCCTGTAGTCTCTGTGTTCACTGCCCTGCAGGTCTGGGGACATGCTAAAGGGAGTGAGCGAAACAAAAGTGGTTCCTGACAATTACCCAGTTAGCACTCACTGCTCTGGAAACAGGCTCTGGGCAGCTGTAGGCTCAGATTTTGCGCTGTGGTCTCTATGTGTTCACTGCCCTGCAGGTCTGGGGACATGCTAAAGGGAGTGAGCGAAACAAAAGTGGTTCCTGACAATTATTTTCCATAGAGAGCATCAGGCTCTTAATGACACGCATCTCACCATGTTGTGTTGGTTAGGGTAGGAGCTAGGTGAGCCAGCCTGCCTTTCTTCTCTTGTTTTTCCCCTTTTGCAGGGCTGTCTGAAGACAGGCTGCTGGGAGGAATCATCAGCGTACCGACTCCCTGCTGCCTATTAGACTACAGGTTGCATCTCATCAGGTTATGCCGTGGCACGTGTCTATCAAGACAACATGAGGTGAGATCATGCCACAGAAATTAACAATGCAGAAAGATGTTTTCTTGATTCACAGCAGGGCATCAACTTACACATCTGAGTAGTGGATTAAGGGCTTCCAGCAGTGAGGTGGGGAGGAAGTAAGAGAACAAGCTGCCAACTGGTAAATATCCACACTAATTTTGCAAATGCAGGTATTTCGTGTCTTTCCTAATCTAATCGTGAATGCAAACTGGATTACTGCATCTGACATGACAAGAATAAAACAGCACCAATAGACTCGAAATTTGCAGTGTGAGTTCGCTGGAGGGAATTACATTGCTGATACAAGTCACTCTCATAATGAAGGGCACTCCTAAAAGGGGGAAAAGAGAAAGCGGGAGAGACAGAAAAGCAGAAGTAGGCAGCCTTTTCCACTAAATGAGAAGCACAATTAAGAAGCTAACTCTTTTTGCACCAAGAACAAAAGATTTTCCCTTCTGATACCTGGAGGTTCAAGGGGGAAATCTGTGAAAGTGCAGAGGGTAAGGAAAAGAGCTGTAGCCATATGTACCTGCTCAGAGAGGTACTAAAAAGGGTCTCACTTGCTTTTCCAGTGCTCTCAGCTTTGGGGAGCTGTTTAAATTGCTGAAAAGATACTGTAAAGAGAAAACAATCAAAGCTGGTTTTATTTCTGATAGCATGTACTATACAGAAATGCAGAGCAGTAGAGAGCCTCGCTGTGAAATCTGCCTCTTTTCTGTGTCTTCAGGTTATTATTAACTAGCAAAGATGTTCTGTTTCTTCAAGCTCCTATCTTCTGTGTATAGCATGAGTGAGGTGGTGTCCAAACTACCTAAATCTCATGTGTGGAAGAAGAGGAGCTGCACCTCACCCTAAGCTGCAGGCTGTTTCCTGGCTGCTACAAGTGTGAAAGATGACAGAAGAGTGAAAACATGCTAAGGGGATGGTTGCAAAAAGAAAAGCTCTGAATCATAGAAGGAACAAGAGGGAAAAAAAAAAACCCAAACCCAAAAAACCCAACAAGCAGGTCAAAGGAAGTTAAAGTAATAAAAAAAAATAGTATCTCCTTTTACAGGTGTCTTCTGTGGAGAAACTGGGCTGAAAGCCAAAATGAAAAAGCTGTGATGGCAAGGGGAAGCAGATCCTACAGAGGCAAAACGGGAGAGGAGTGGTGAGAAGAAAACCAAACCATTAACATGGCTATGGAAAAGACCAAACTAGAGAATTAAAGGAGCAGAAGTTATTTTTCATAGGGATTGGAGTTAATGGGTCTCATAATTCCCTTCCCCCTCTCCCCCACCCCAAACAAGCAAGCTTTGCCTTTACTGATAAATGAGAGGCTGCTTTCAGGAAGCTTTCTCCAGCACCAAGACTTCCTAGAGGAAAGCCGCTCTCCTCCCCTGTGGCAGGAGGGCTGCCTCTGAGTCCTTCCACAGGGGAAGATGGGACCACCTGCTATCAGATGGCAAAAGAAAATGGCAGGACACCGAGCACAGCCTGGGGAGCTGAGGAACAGGGAGCGGCAGTGATGGAGGACTTGGGGATAGGAAACAGGCAGTGGCAGAGCCTGTGAAATCACCACCCTCAGCCTGCACTGCACCCCTGAGTCTATGGAAAACCTGCCTTCGGGAGTGGAGTGTTGAAGAGAACATGACAAGAACAAACTAGTCAGGCCTGAAACAAAGCGAAAAGAAAAGCCAGAGTCAAAGGGAAGGAGATGGAAAAGATCAAGCCTCAAGCCAGAAATGAATAAGCTTAAAGCTACTGAAGAATAAAAATTAAGGCAGGAAACAGTAAAGCACAGAATATAATGACAAACAGCCAAGTGACCACGGAGGCAGGCTAACCGCTGTTCAACCTAGCTGGTCTTCTGCAAGAACGTTTACCATGAGGCCTAGTAGGACAACACTTCAGTGTCAAGAACTCTTTCTGGAGCTAAAAAGCAAAGGTGGTGTGAGAGAAAAGCTAAAGCATTAATGCTGGTTGTCTCACTACACCCAAAGTTTTCAGCCATCTCCTGTGTTTTCCGTAACCAATCGTCTCTGTTGCATCTGTGTCTGCCTCTCTGCACCAGACCACAACAGTACCAAGGCAGAGCAGGTACTCTCACATTCAGGTACTGTGAAGGCTAGTTTGCCTTGGCTGAAAATGGCACTGCTTACTTCTGGTTCTCTCTCCACTGGCAATTGCTTAAACAACTACATTTTTAGCTTGGCTGCAGCAAGCCTCCAGTTAAAAACTTATCCCAATATGTCACTGGCATTAATAGCGTCTCTGTCTACTGCTGTGATGAGGAAAGATTGTACTTTTGGGCATCTTTTTCTCAGAAATAAAGCCTTAACCCATTTCATTTAGGTCACACAATTGATTATTAAATCTCCCTCCTCTGATGCCTTCTAGCAAACTAATATGTTGTTTTGGGGAGATGTAAGGGAAGCTGGGACTGACAGTTTAGCTTCCCATTTTCCCAGCAAGGGAGGCCTGACTTAACTAATGTGAGAACTGAGGGAACCAAAGTACAAGGAAATAAACCAGTAACAACCACGGATGTAAAGCAACCTGTCTTTAGCTCTGTTTAATAAGAACAAAACTTGCCCCTAGCCTTTCAAGGTATTGCATAGGCTCAAAACACAACTCTTCCCCAGGTTTTGCCAGACATTAACTTTTGCTCTATTTAGAAATTGTAGCGGTAAGATACAGGAGGCTGCTTGAGCAGTGATAGAGCTGGAAATTAAATACTGGTTTTGTTGGTATTCAATTAATAATCAAATGCAGTATCTTATTTAAATCACAGGAGCCCAGAAGAGTAACAACAAAATTACTTTGCCTATATATGAAGAAAATACTTTCTAGTCCATGTTTGTTGCCCCTGGTCTGAAGAATTACTGAATTATCTCCAGAGCAAATCCTCCCAAATGGTGGCATGAGGAGGCATCAAAAAATTCCCATTCAGTCTTTTGTCTTCTTGTACATAACACTCCCAAATCACAGAGAATGAGCCATGCCTTTCCTGTTGACCTTTCCCTTCTGGCTGAGGAGAAGCCAGACTTGGCCAGGGTCACTGAGACGCTGGCAAGTGGGTTTTGGGTTCTTTCCTAGAGACTGATGTTTTCCGTGACTCCACAGAAGATGGTTGTGCTCATCTATGTGGTCCTGCCAGCACCCTTCATCCTCACAGTGACCAAGAAGGTAGTTTGGCCAGTAGATTTCATCAGTTAACTCTTCACTAATGACAAAAATAATGACAGAACACACAATTTTCTGACCTTCGTGTAGCTTGTGTTTGAATCCCTGGCCATTAGATAAAAGCCTTGGTGTTTTTTAGCAATCTCTGATATAATTTAATTACCCTTATAGATGTACAGAACACTTAGTTTTGTCTTAAAGGGTGAAAAAGAGTAAGACAAGAGGAGGGAAGGAAAAAAAGTGAAAGGAGAAGAGGAAAGGGAAGGGAAGCAATGAAAGGTTAAAATTTGCTGGGTGAAGTCTGCACTCTGCAAATACAGATGCTGCAATACGATGATTTAATACTATCAGCTTAGTGTGATTCTACAATACTGTTCTAGAAAAGCCCTAGCTCAGAGCTTAATGCCGATCCCAGTACGAGAACTGCACCTGTCTTCAGCAAAATCCATCCTTCTGCCCTGGCAGCCCATCCGTAAGGAAGGAGAAGGACAATCCTTTGTCTTTCCAACTGGTTGCTCCTGCCCGTCGCACGCTGGGTTTGTAACACGATGGCATTTTGCAAAGCGGCATTGCCTGATGATGCCAGATGGAAGCATTACGAGGGGAGGATGTAGCTCAGGTTGGGCTTGCCTAATAGTGTTGGCTGCAATTCAAATGCAAGCACCGTCCAGCTAACTCATTCATCCCAATTAAAGGTCAAGGCCTTACATGGCACTGCCCCCACTGATACGTACGTCGCACAGTCACCGGGGGAGGACAGGCAGCTCACACAAGAGTCCTTGAAGAAGCACTCGTGCAGAAGAAACTCCTCTGATAGAACTTAAAGGAGACTGAGGAACACATGACTGATTAGACAAAGCAAGTTAATAGAACTGATTTTAAACATTCTTCATCGTATTTTTCCTGGCTAATTATTTTTTCCAGTAGGAAAGAGAAAAACCAAAAAGTCGACCAGCCAGAACTAATGAAGAAGTATTTTATGGTAACTGTTCGCATTAATAATAATATGGAGTGTTATGATTAATCAGAAGGGTACAAACACAGCAAGTTAATTGCAGGTTGCTGATTACAGATTCTGAGACTCAGACCAATGTGCTAAGTGGACATAGAGCCAAATTTAAATATGAAGAGTAGCACTGCTGATTACCCTGCAGTTTTCAGCAGCATAACACAGATCCAAACGTGACCCATGGTCGTCTTTTTCTACTTGCTTTGCCCTGTTTGGACAGGTAATTAGATCAGCTGAATACCCTATTCTTTGAATTTAGTGCTTAAATGGAAAAGCTTTGTTCTTCAGCTCATTGTGAGCCTCACCCCACCGAAGCAAGGGAGCATTCAGTTATTGACTCCAAGAAGTTAATGACTTGGCCTTGTATTTTCTGGAGAGGGAATTTGGCTGTTCATTTGAGGGGCAAGGCAAGTTCTTTTTAAGAAGGAAAGTAATGGTCAATAAAAGGGACAGGCTAAGGTGAGAGGTCTGAAAAATTTTCTGTTGGTTTGGGATTATTGGCATTATGTGGGCTGCATCGTTTCTAGGACACAAAAGAAATTGCTATTTAAAAGAGCATTAAATCCAAGTCAGGGACTTTGGGTTTCATCTCCAGGCCAAACAACTAATTACCGCAAGGGGTAGAAAGAATTTCTTCTTCTCCTCCTCCTGCACCTCCCGCACAGTATTTCATAATTGAATGAGCCCATTGGAGAGGTTTTGCTTTCCTGTTTACTATTTTGCCAGTTTTCAGAAGAGGGATAACAAGACTACAGGATTGTTGAAGTTTTGGCAATGCACACATTTCATTACAAAAGCTTTTCTAGCAGCGCCCATGTATAGTGCAACCCTAATCAACACAGATCTTAATTGGCATTAATTATATTGTTATCCAATAGGTATTAATAAATTTATAGATAATAGTGTATTACCCTGTTAACTGCATAACAATTAAACCTCCTAAATACCTGTAATGAAATGAACAGTTCAGTTCAATGCACGTTCATTTCTAGGCGGATGTTTTTGTACTCGAGATGATCATCTGCTTCAGAAGTGGATTACAGCAGGTACTTGGGGACTTTCTGAAAGTTAAGCAGGTACTTAACCGCTGTCCTGCAGTGGGATGGACTTCAGCACCATTAAATGCACCAAGGCAAAAACGTGCCTCTTTTCTTAAGCATGTCCTTAGCTGAAGAGAGACAGTGCCAGAGGATGGGGTGCTACTGAAAAACAGGGTCAGGCTTATGGCTCAGTTATACTGCATACAAAGAGAATTGCATCACATTCATTTTTAAACTGGTCAGTCCCGAATTCACTGTTTCACAACAGAAAAGAGGAATATTCATCTGTAGTTTCGCTGATGTCACTCTGCTCCCTTGTCTTTATGGGAATATAATCCCTGTCAGTGACTGCACCATTTTAAGCACAGTCTCAGAAAGAAATGACATGATTTTGCCACCCCTCTGTCTGCGGCAGAGCCACCATATGAATGCTGAAGGACAGTGCGGACTGGGGAAGTCAGCGATTCTAGATAAATACATGTTGCATGAGGAGAATGACTCTCCGGTGCCTGTGGAGCAGGGTCTGGGCAGGCACGCTGCCCATGGGAGGTATAGCCTCCCTGCAGATGCTGTCCAGTACATCAGATTTACAGCCCTCGTCTGACTTATCTGCAAGCAAACAGCAGTCAGTTTCTGAAAGTGCAGCAGCCCCGGGGTGCTGCGCATCTTGTTGCCACAGAAATACAGAAAATACCTGTTCCTCTCAAAAGGTTTTCCCATCTGAGATCTGGGATTGGATCATCCGTACTCGACTGCATAATACAGGATCATCCCTATTATCAAGCACAATCCTAGCACCAACTGATGGGTCTCCGGAGCCTTTTCAAAGCTGGGGCACTGGGAGCTCACGCATTCACAGCCTGCTCCTTAAGACAGGGCTCTCTATCTACGCCTGTCCATCCAGGCTGCCCATAATTAGTTTGAAACCTGTTGGCTTATTTCATTTTCAGTTATTTCAGCCAGTTTCAGCTGGCTTAATTCAGAGCTGGCAGCACCAGAAAGCGTTAGGGCCCTACACATATTATATAAAATTTCAACAAAGAGAAGAAAGACCCAAATGAGTGTCCCACAGAGAGAAAACCTATAGCAAGTTCTACCCAGTTAATTGTGGTTTTGGGCTTGGCCTATGCTGGGCAGCCTGTGGATGTAGTAGGCCACCAAGCACATGAGTGGCTTAGTGGCTTGGACTTTGTCATGGAGCAGATCCCTGGGGCCTTGAAAGAGTCTGGAGTGTTGTGCAGACACCTAAGGGGCACGTGGAGGCAAACTTGAGATGTTCTTGAGGTGGCTAAGACTATAGGAGGCAGAACAGAGGCAGTAAGGCTACTCCAGAGGATGGACAGGCATCTATGGGTACAGAAAACAAATCTACAGGACTCCAGGCTTTTTGAATTATACTGCTCCTGGAGTAACTTGTTAATTTTCTCTGCTTCTTACTTGGCAGTTACAGGAAACAAATCCCTGATGAGCTCTCGCATCTCACAATGGGATAGACTTCCGCAGCTAAGAGTCAGGAACTTATTTTACCTTTGCAGTCCCTGGTCACTTTCTTCAGTATTCTTGTAAGCCTGATCTCTGCTACCTAAAATATTCTATGGTAATTTGTCACCATTATCTATTGCCTTACTAATGTTACTTAGGTAAATTTTTATAATCTCAGCAAAAATATTTTAGTATTTCCTTTACAACTTCGTTCAAAGTAGTCTAACCAGAATTAGATTAATAAAACATCTGTCTTTTAATATAGTTCAAAGTAGCCTAGCAAGTTATGTGCATGCCCATTAATTCTGCAGTAACAAGCAGAGTGTATAAAAGCTGACTTTAGCTAGCAGGACAATTAGCCACATCTTCTATTTCTCTTGCAAATCTGCAATGTAGGGGTCCCAGTTCAGCCCCAAAATCATTTTGGTCTCAGTTAACAACATATTTCACTAGGCAAAAGTACCACCACTCAAGGTATGTTGGGATCAAGAGTCACCTTTGCTTTAAAGATGCTAAACTATTCTGCTTTCCTATGTTAACTTCCCATTTTCTGCATCAGCACTGCTTCTATTTCTCTGCTAGCCTTGGACTGCATGTGCTCTGGTCCCCCAAAGCTGTCTCCCTGTTCTGTCAAGAAGGGCCTTCCTAAGATATCCTCTAATTTACAGTCATATAACTCATGAAGGCTCACTTCCAATTGCTCATTGGCATCCAATAATGCTGAGGTTAATGGGCAAATAACTGTATTTATTCCCAGGTACCTACCTTCAAGAGGAAAGCCATTATGTTATCAAGAACTCCATTACCATTATTACAATACCATTACCATGACCTATTGCTGCCCTAACTCTCTTCTTCCCAGTATACCTTGTCTGAAGATAGCATCTACTCAGCTTCTCAGTCACAGGAACATCACCTTGTTTTGTAGTTTGTTCCTCCAGCATCCACAACAGTCTGAATCCTATCTGAATTTTACTACAACAGTAATAACAGTACTGGAATGGAAAACTAAGTGAAGATACAAAAATAAGATTTTGTCCTCTGCAGCAATTCAAAAGCAATGTTATTTTAAATTGATCCATAGTACTTATTACGAACAGTTCCTATGTCTTTATTAAAACCAAAACAATATAACACACAATACTTCAATGGCAGTTTAAATAAAATTTACTGTCATTAGTATAAAAGAAGTGGAGAAAAAAATTTCTGCATTTTGTCTACTCTGTATGTGGGATACAGAGCTTCTGGGAAAAAGAGTGCACCATATCCACCTGGTGACATACAAAACCTGACAAGAGGATCTGCAACTATTTGCAGACCAGGTCAAATATACGAGGGGGCGG
>NW_010239215.1:68144-68581 GCF_000690775.1 Eurypyga helias
AAAAAGCTTTCCACATGGACTTAGACCGGAAGTTTGAAGTTCTCTGCTACAGGGGTTGAGTCCTCCTACATGTTTTTGTGGAATGTGTCGTCCCAGTATCCAGCACTCCCTGGGACATAGCCTTTAATAATAAATAATAGTAGTGTAGGATGTAGGGTAGCTTGTTTTCCTCCACGGTCTACTGATACTGTCTACCCTTTCCTGTATGCATGAGTGAGCTTAATATTGCAATGGAATTCAGTGCTAGAATTCTCATTAAACTCAGTAGATTCGGAGCTGGATTCAGACCTGATGCTGAAGATACGTTTGATAATTTTCAATTCTACCTTTCTAAGTAAATATTTCACGTTTGAAGACTGGTATCAGCAATGACTGAAGTCTGTTGGCAGAAGAGAAGAAGAGATGTCTCTGCACTTCCACAATCACAGTCTTTCCCT
>NW_010239215.1:68593-74094 GCF_000690775.1 Eurypyga helias
AGCAGGGGAGAGGCAAAGGGCACTGAGAAGAAGAAACACAATTTCTATGTCTCCCACAGTTATCCTTTTACAGCAAACATTCCCAGTGCTCTGAACTGCAATAGGTTACCTCTGCAGGTAAACTGAACAAGTTTGGGTATCTAACTATCTCATTTAGCCAGATGAGAAAAGACTTTCTTTCCCTTGTAGTCTACCAGTCACTTTCATGAAATAATTGGTTTTACCAGCATCCACTGCAATGCACACCATAAATTAGGAAGAAATACTCCTGAAGGCTTGAAGCAAGACTGAACACAATTTTAAAGGCCTTTTCCATAAGTAAAATCAACAATCCATGCTAAGCTATTATTGGAAGTTCAAGGTGGAATTCCTATCCTGGAAAAAATTTATTTCAAACACCCTAGATTCAAAGCCTGCTATGGCTCTTGGCAGGGAAAAAGGACCACATCACTTTAAAATCCTTATTTTTTATTTTTTTGCTGCTCTGCCTTCCTAACCCTGACATATCTGTACCGGCTCCCCAGAGAGGGATTTCAGTGTTGTTGCAGGAACTCGTCAGAAGAGTGCAGTGTATCGTAAGACAGAGTAGTACTGGTGTCATGCAACAGGTCTTGTGAGCCGAATTAATGTCCTTCATTAGTTAGGCTGATATAGCTGAATCAAAGTCACGGGTCCAAAAGCTTGCCCATCTCTAGCATCTGGCCCAACAACGGTTACTACCTCTTCTTACAAAGGTCCCTGTGCTACTCAGAGGGGCAGTAGGCACCTTCCACTATGAGGCTGGACTAGGTGTCCTCTGCAATGCGTGATGTGAAGGCTGCCTACAGTTCTTGATGACATGACACTGCACAAAATTACCTCCATCTCAAGAACTCAGTGGAAGTTTCACAGCAGAGAACATCTCATGGACGCTAGTAAAGACAAACTCCACTTATTTTTGTCACCAGAAGTAAATGGGGTGAGAACATCTCCTACTATATTTAGGTACTTACATTCTGTTCTGATTCCAGACTAATGTACTTAGTATATAATTTTGCAACCAAGAAGTGTAATAGAATTTAATGTACTAATGCATAACACTTTTCATCCTGTATACTGAAGCCAGACAGCTTTTTACAATTAGTACTTTTTTTAAAAAAAAAAAAAAAAAAGCAAACACATACAGTCATTAAGAACTGCAAAGTAATACACAGGATGCCCACGCTTTTCCTCCTCCTTTATCATCTGCATGAAGAAAAAGGAAAGAAAAAAAAGATCACCTAATGTGACTAGAAGATGCATGCATAGCTAAGAACAAATACTGACTGTATGCTCAGAAAAAAGCATTAAAGTGTTAGGGCAGGCATTAGTAATCCCACACTATGTTCTTTAGAACAACTCACTGCCAGAAAGAAAGATAGTGAGGGCAAAAATAAAATAAAACAAACAAGCAAGCAAGCAAAAAAAAAAAGTAATTTTATGATTTCTTCATACAAGCTAACCGAAACATTTGCAGCAACACTATAGGGATGTTTCAGTCAGTCACAAAACAGCCTGATTGAATGATAATCAAATTAATTATCTACATTAACTGAACAGTTGAGAGCCCAGGCTGAAATTTAATAAACCACACTGTGTGTGGATACTTAAAGATTAATCATAGCTTGTGACTCTGTGAGCATCATTTATTTTAACTTTCCTGCAAATTGCATTTATTAAAGTTATGCAAAAGCTTCAAGACTTTTCAAAGGTAAGTACATTTTGATTGTGCTGGTTCTTGTTATTTAAGATGCGCTTAGCCACTTACATTTCTGCACCCTCCCCAGTATTCTTGGTCAAATGTGTTTGGCATGGACATGCTGCAGTGAAAAACACAGGTCCAGCTGTTTGCCCAAGCCTGATCCCGCCTTCCCCTATCTTCCCTCTTCAACTCACGGCCCCACATGCATTTTCATCATTTATTTCCCCAACAGATAGGCCAATGTCCCAGGCGTGTGACCCTCTGTGTATATGGCTACTCCCCATTTTTATTTGCCTTCCCTATGCCAAGATGTCGAACCAGGGCATAGCCAGTGTGGCTTCAGCTGCCCATGGGGCTGGGGAAGAGGTAACCGCAGGGTTGTGTCTTACGCAGAGAGACTCAGATCCTGCCCCAGATATGGGAAGGTGAGTGCCTTGTAATAAGCTGGGTCCTACCTATAATAATATCCCAGGAAAGAAGCGAGACCGAGCAGACTGCAGCACAGCTTCCTCCTCCTCTCCCAGCTGGCAAGACCCTGGGCACCGGGATCATGCCAGCGTGAGGGGAAGCGGGAAGAGGCCGGGTGTGAGAAAGCAGCTTCCCAACCACTACTTTCACAGGGTTTGTGGGAGACCGCAGTGCTACCCAACAGCACAGCCTCAGCTTTGGGGGGCCCCACGCTCTGCCCTGAGCGGCTGCCCTTGGGCGCAGACACTGGGTGTGTAGGGGAGGACATGGGGGAGCGCTGCCCCCAGCCCGGGGGGCATGGTGACAGCCTCACCCCCTACCCGAGACCAGCCCCAAGACCCTGGGGCGGCTGGGTGGCTCCTGGTGGTCCTGGCATGGGAACTGTGCTCCTGTCCCACGCAGGGATGTGGCACGTGTGCACGCCTGACTGCCGTGTGTGCTCAGGACCCACAAGGTTAATTATAATGCCACCTGTAGGAGGTACTTTCCTGCAAATATTAACCTTCTGGTTTTTCCATATGCTCCCATATGGTCCAATTTTTCTTCATAAGCAGAGCTTTACCAGAGCTAAGAAATGACAGCTAAGCTTTACTTTTGTGCCTGTAATGTCAAAACCAAAAGTCACCTGACTTTGATAAATCCAAGGGGTTTAAAAAAAATTAATTTTAATTTAAATAAATTTCACCTTTTCCTCCCATACTGTAACTTCTTAGGAGTAATTTGCATTCACAAGATAAATGCAATTTGATAGACTTTGTCACGAAATATTTTCATCTGTGCTTGGCAGGAGTTCAGTGAGAAGACTCAGATTGCCTTATCTCAGTGTCCTTTCTGTAGCCTTTTCACTTCGCATCCTCGTTGAAGTCCAAATATGCCTAGTTCTACAAATGTAGAAAACATTACGGAAATCAGATACAAGCTCTGCTAATCTTGGGAGGAGTGGAACAACCAGCTGTATTGTGATGTAATACAAACAGTATCAATCGATCAAATAATAGGCAAAATAAGCACACTTATTCTTAATCAATTGCTACTATTTCTTATCAAGAATAAAAAAAAAATCAGACAATACAAACACTTGAAGCTTCTCAGGTTTCTCCACATGGTGTCTGAAAACAGACTTTGTTAGCAGGTTGACTGAAATCTTGCTGGTCTGAGAGGTGTGCAAACGGTTGTGAGAGGAATGCCCAAAACAAATCACTTCTGGAGGAACTTTGAACAATAAAGAGCCTCTGTTTTCCAGTGAATTGAACTGCGTGTATGCACACAAACACTCATCCATAATGTGAATTTGAAATAATCCTGATGGGAGCAAGTGAAGGGGAGGGAAGGGACGCATGGAAATAACTAGACAGACTTTGACCCTTTGTGTCAGAAAACAAAGCCTTCCAGTTCAAATCTGAGATAGCAGTTCCCATTTGACATGGTTTCAACAGACATACGCACCTTCTGGCTTAAGCCTGTCCCTAAAGGATACGAAGAACAAGCAAAGCTTGCTTACAAGCCACCCAAGCGCAACACGATGGTTTTAAGTGGAAACAAATGAATGGAATAGATGTAATTAAAAATCCAAACTGAATTAGGCAAAACTGCTACAGCTTCACTTTACAAAGTCAGTGAAGGGCAGGAGTGGAGCATCTGAAACAGCTATTTGGCAAAGGGTCGCTATGAAGACGAATTAGGGTTAATTTTCTACTGGAGTGTAGGTCAGGCACTGTGCTGTGGCAGAAGCCTCATTTCACTGGGTATGTTCTGGCCTACTTACAACTTTAGAAAATAAATATTACAATGTTAAATTAAATATGCTCTGTGACAAGGACTTGCAACATTGGGAGAATGTGATTTATATGCAATTGGCTCATATATACCATCTAATATGATATGCACAGTGTAACGAAAGCTCAAGGGTCTGATCTGCAGTGCAGAAATGCTTCACAATCCTCTTTCAGGTTGCCTGTTGTTTTTCCTTCCTCCTCTTCTTCTTCGTAGTTTGTTTTGTTGTGTTTTTTTTTAATGACTACATGAGTTAATTAGTGGTTATGTACTCTGTCTCTTTGCCTGGCCTAGCTTATCCCTACTGCAATAAATCTCTTTTCTTTCCTTCTCCCAAGGATCATTACAACATTAGCCAACACTGTCAACAAAACTAATTGAAAGCCACCTGCTTTTAGGATCACCCTAATGAAAACCAGCTAAGTTAAGAAACAAAATTCAATCAACTTTCTAATAGTGTGTAATTTCCTATTAATTCACACAAACGCAGAGGTAGAAAAAAAACCCCACACAACATCCTTTTGTTTTTCACTGCTGGCCTTATCGTCCACTCCTCCTTATATCTGTATAATTAGAAATTATTATTTTTGCAACCTAAATCTCTCATCACTCCGTAAAGTATAACTAATAGTATCACATTTTGTTCTTTCAACTGCAACTGTACAAGAAAGTACTTGCAAAGAGTCTTCCCATTATAAATCGATCTGTTCTTTTTGCTAAACGTTTGGGTTCTTTTAATCAGGTAGGCCCAGATTCAGACGAACTCTTAAAGATGACAAAGCCCACTTAGGCGCTTACACAAATGATCTAAATCTCATTGCCTTCGATGAAATTCAAGTGCCTGCAGAAGCCTGGGGAAAGGCTGAACACGCAGGACTGAACAGGTATGGATTTCCTGAGGGGGAAAGACGCAAAGCCCTTCAGCACATGCTGAACCTCAGGCAGGTGATCAAGTACTACTGAAGTCGATAGGAAATAAGCATGTGCTTCAAGATAAGTACTTTGCTACCACTGCACAGGGGCACACAATTTAGTCAAGTGAGTGTGAGTAAAGAAAACATTCTTGAGATAGCTCGATGGCTAAACTGTTTCCCATAAGCAGTTTCCCAGCTCATCCTCAGCTGGGGAGAAATAAGCCTGGAAAAGGATAAAAGTGGCTGATTTATTTCTGTTAGGCCAACTGCAGTAAAATACTGAGGGGAAAAAAAAAAAGGAAAAATCGAGACAGACGGTACTAATGACTATTTGTGTTACAGCAGGGCTTAGATGTCCCAGTAAAGCCTGAGATCCCACTGCGCTAGACGCTGTGCAAACATGTCAGTGCGGGTGTTCGGTAAAGGAGAGCTGCCTGTAAACACGACATGTGGAAGTCCCTTTGAAGTCAGCCAGAACCCAAGCATGCAAGGGGTTTGTACCGTCGGGCCATACGTTTTGCGCTATATGATTAATTGCTATCAAGTGTGCCGAAGCAGAAGACAGGGTTTCTCATACTATGGCCACCAAATTCATAATGAGCTGGGGGGGGGGGGGGGGGAGAGCG
>NW_010239215.1:74125-89765 GCF_000690775.1 Eurypyga helias
TCACAGATAATATATTTGTTGTATTTAATAGCCTATCGTTTACTTCCTGGGAGTGTAAACATATCATTATTTTTCCTACTTCAAAAGAATAAAAACTCTATTTAGAGGAAATACATTTAAAACAATGCAGGTGACACTCAGTATGGGCTAAACGCTACCTTCATGCCAATGTGTGCATCTCTCATCGATTATAGTAATGAGATATGCAAAGAAAGATCAGAGGAATGTAATTCGATTCTTTTTGGAAGCGACTCAAATGCCGATTGGATGCAGTATGTGTGCACGCACACAAGAGGAAGAAGAGTGAGGAGTCGCAGTGTTGTGGAGCCTTCCCGCAGACAGCAAATTCCTGTTGCTTCAGAAGCAGCCTGATGCCTGGAGAAGGTCGCGGAACCTAGGAACAAGGTGAGCCGCCCAGTTGGTGAACCCACGGTTTCAGCGATGCAGTCGTTACTACAACACGCAGAAAAGGCTTAAAAACAAAGGCACACAGAAGAACGAAAGGAAGGAAAAAATCCCAGTCAGGAATAATTATCACAGTGTATAAAACTTTCCACTCCTTTATTATCATAAATTGCAAGGTTTTATTGATGCATATTTTATCACAGCGCTCTTGCCATATGTGATCTGAAGATTCAGAGCCTGTCCCCAGGGACAACGGTACTGATATAGATAATCAAGAATTCCTTTTATGCTCCTCTCAACACAGCCACAGCTCAGATTGAAATTAACATCTTTTACAATGAAACACCAGTTTGCTGCCACAACTAGACATGACAGCTGGAGAGAGTGGACTGCTTATCCAGTTATTCCTTCAAGTCTCCGTTTCATTACGGCCTGCGAAGATGTAAACTACGTACAAAGCCATGGGGATGGTCACTGAATACCAGAAAACAGAATCTGTATGCAACCTGCCACCTGAAGAAAGGGGGGAGAAATGCTTCCAAATAAATCCAGGGATGAAAAGCAAAGATCAGAGGCAGCCCCTAAAAAAAAGCAATGAAGAGGAATCCAAGAGCTTTGAACTTTCGCGGTGCACGCTGCCTGGGTTAGACGGGGTGATGCTGGCACACGTGCACACCCGTGCACGCACACGCACACCGTAGTGGAACCCATGCCCCAAAAGAAACCCAGCACGGGAGGCTCTGTCCCACTTAAATCCCACAAAGCAAGGATTTTACCTAGCAGAAACACTAAGGCTGCTTAGTGTTGGCACTCGTTCCTGGTCATCTTTCTAGGTTGACTGCTCCTACCCGTGCATCGGCCCCGTTTCTCACGCTGCTGAGAAGGGGGCATGGAAGTTGTTTTGCTCAGCTCCCCATGGGGTCGGACGTCACTGTAGCATCTGAGTGCCTTCCTGTAGAGCATTAAACGACCAACATCTGCCATATGTGGTATGTTCTCCCTCTCATCCTAATCCCGAGGGAGAAGTGGGTATGCAGTGTAGTGTTTTGTTTTGGCAGGGCTTTGTTTTTGTTGTTTTAAATCTACACGCTGCCATATGTTAGGAAGAAAAAAAAAAAAAAGCAGCACCATGCCTGTGAAGGAGGAGGTGGTGGGGTTTGCGATGGTCATTAGTTTCTGAGGGAACTAGTGCTAAGGTCTCAGCCTGGCTTCCCAGAAGGAGCGGCTTCCCGCTGGCTGCCTGAAAGGTGCAGATTTCACAGACTCTCACAGGGAACTGGAGATGATAATGCACTAGAATCGCATCTCTTTCGTGTGAAAGTGGTTCAAGTCCAGCTCTGAGCACACACCTACCTACCACAACATTTCTGAAGAGCCCGATGCTTTGGTATACTACATACTGGGACAATGCATAGTAAAACCTACTCTATCAATCATCATCTTTTTCACTTTTCTGATTAATGTCACCTAGACATTGCCTTCAAACGGTCACTAGGAAAGCACAGAAAAGAGGATACCGATGTAAGTTTTGAAACATCTAAGTGGGCAAATTCATGGTTAGAGATGCAAGGATGTTCAGGAAACATTTAAGGCATATTGCATGCCTTCAGCGTAGAGGAGGAAACAAGTACACAAAGGAAGGCAGATGCCACTTTTCCAGTCTTGTCTGTCTTTCTACAGGTTGCAGAAAACTACTTCCACAGTTCAATACTGTGGGCAAGCTCAGGTTAAACACAGGCCTCACAGCAAGCCCATTTTAGGGTCATTATCAAGTAAGACAGGGAAACAGAAGGCTAGGAAAAGATGAGTATATAGCAGAACTGCAGTGTAAGGATCTAATTTACATCATCAGCAGAAAAAATAGCACTAACACATTAATCGAATGAGTTTTCAGTAGATAAGAAGGACAGGGCAGAACCTCTCACCTGCATTAAGAAACTGTCACTTTTACTTTCCTGAAGCCCAGGAATTTTTGGAATTTCCTGGTCCTCACCGAACTAGAAGGGCTCATCTCACTCTAAAAGGCTGATTCCCAAACTCTCAAAACTTTTTGCATTCATGGAGGAGATTCTCTTTTGGTTACTCATTCTCTTTTCCTTTGTATTTTCAATTGACAAATTTCCCAGAGTCCACTTTTATAGGCTGCTGATATTGGAGTGATTAAATATTGAAGATAGTCTTCTGTATGAAGGAAACTTTGGAACACAGATTCAGATGACCGGGATTTCTCCAGTCTTGAACACACACAGAGGGATGGCTGCATCCTCAGTCCAACTACAAAGGCTAGATTAGCTAAGGATCATTTGAAGAGAAATGTAGCAGTACCTATTATTTTTCCTTTTACAAGAGTTTTAAGATAGAATATTTACTATGATCATACAATTTTTATATCAGATTGAAAAAACAAAATTTCCATCTTGATACAGTATTTGACATTTCTCTCAAGTCAGGCTAAAAAGCCAAAATAATGCAATTTATCTCTCCATGAAGTTTTAAAAAATCAGTTTAAAAAGGAAAAAAATGTTAACTTCTATGTTATGAAATGAGTCATCTTGAAGTTTCAGAAATAAAATATTTAGTGTTGGGGGGACAAGAGGGATGTGTAACATTGCTGCCTGACTCCATCTAAATGGCCACAACTGGGAGCTGATATTGTTGGCTCTCTTGTCTCTACCCCATGGCTCCTTCTTCCCAGTCAGGCATAGAGTCTCACCTGGTACGACAGTCTCCCAGTGCTGCTGTCCTCAAGACACTTCACACCACTGCAAAATCTCATGCCAAACACAAAATATATATGCCAGTGAGATTTTTCTCTGTGGAGCATTTTGCCAAAAGGTCTGTTTTCCCTACGAATATTTTCAAATGCAATGAACTTCCATTTCCAACAAGAAAATACTTAATTTGACATTTTTGTGATCAAACCTAGTTGTTTTGTTACAGCTTGCCTTCTGAATCCTTTGAGTGGCACTATCAAGGCAGAATACCAGGCAAGAACACTAGTATTGAGCTAGAGTCTCAGCGTGATGTGTAGATAAAGAAGGACTTTGAAAAGCATTTTACATTAATCTTCACAACCGCAAGTTTAAAAAGTACTATCTATAAGCAACCCTTTTCATCATCCTTTTCATAGAAACTTTGGTTTTAAAAATTATTTTACACCTGGGAATCAAGAAGCACACTGGAAATAAACACTTTTCTATAAAATTCTTAATAAGGTAGAGATCTCATCAGGAACCTGTACAAGGTTTACCATGATGGATACAATGACCAAGCCAAAGGGGAGGTGGTGTGTGTGTGTCATCATTGTATCACAACAGGAACAATAAATTAATTAAAAAAATAAATCTGAGACCATCAAGCAATCAAAAATCTGTTGCTTACTATCAATAAAACTCAGACCCTCTTTGAGTGAAACCTCACTCTAATTTCACCAGTGTGACCCTATGAAAACCAGTGAGCTTGCACTACTGTATGAAAGAGAAGAATAACATAGAGACATCCTATGTTGTAAAGATTTTTTACATCTTTCTTTGAAATACTGACATAGGTCATTTTCCCAGACACCAGTCTGTCCTGAGATAGTAAATCCCGGATCTTTAAGACAGATAGGGTGTATCTAAAACTAGAATATGGCCTATGGGTAAAGATCTCTCCCCACATAAATCATATTGTTTTCATTGCTGTATTGGTGTAAATGGTACTTTTATGTATGTGTCCAGAAGAGAACTCAACTGCAATATTTCTTTTCTACTGCTGAAATATTAGCATTAAAGAAGCAGTATTTTACAAAAGTCATATAAACATAGTGCCTGTAAGACAATCAGTTTTGCTGGAATTATTTTACACCAGCCTTCATCCTTGCAATGATAGCCCTTCCTTTGTGGAATGTTTTAAAACTTAAAAATGTTATTTGAAGTAAGATTCGACAGCACATTAACTGGTAAAAATCAAAGTTTTACCAGTTTTTTACCATTTTTTTCCCCGAGCCCAGAAGAACTAATTTTGTTGCCACTGAAGAAGAACAGACACACAACTTCTGAACAGGAACTGACCTAATATTTCTGAAAACCCTGCATGCAATTAGCTTCTTCTACAAGCCATCTTTCAAGCAGACTTTTTCTGCCTCTGAACTCCGAAAGCTGCTCATCAGATCCAGCAAAATTAGGGTATTAATAGAGAGCCATTTATCAAGCTCAATAGGTTTGTTAGAGGCACACTTGTCTAGTTAACCAACACTGTCAGAGTACCTTTCAAAGCAGGAAGATATTGTTAAGGCCCTGCTGAAGTGTTTACTTCTGGTCCAGGTTTTCCATACCAGTGTTTCTCCAGTGGTGGGTTGGAAGCAGGGCCACCCTAGGAAGTGGTGCTCAGATTGCAGAGGTTCTCCTCAGAAAAGGAGTCATCCTTGGCTACAGGGTGGTGCAATGGCCTCATCCCCATATGTCAAGATGTCAAAAGGGATGCCTCTTATAGTAGGGTTTACGCCTGCCCCTCTTAGTGCTTCGTGCACACGGCGTTACTGGTGGGTGTCAAAAGCAAAAGAGCGCTGACGTCCCCCTGAGCCCAGGGCTTGCAACCCATGGCTCAGAAACTCTGGTCTAGGTTGAAAAGAGGAAGAAGTCTGGTGAACTGGGACAGCAAACCAGTGGTATGGCACTGGGAATCAGGGAGCTGACTCCAGTCTTTGTCTTCTCCCACACTTTGCTCCTTGACGGTCTGCGCTGTTCTCTGGACTTGTCCTACATTCACTCTGCCTTGTTTTTTGAGTCCGCTGGTCAGGACGTGTTCAGCAACATTTGATTTTCTAGATACATTCTTCTTCAAGTAAAAAACAGCAATTTTGAAATCTAAGCTTTGGCAAAACAGAACAGTGATCTCCCAGCTCTGGTAGCTGGACTGCAAGCACTTGGATGCAGAGCTATGTCCTATGTGTTTGTACAACACAGGGGTCTAGCACCTGCAGGTGCCTCTAAAATACAAATTATAACTACTAATACAAGTTTTACCTTTGCCTGGTGCTTTGGTCTCAGAAACCTAAACCCATTGTATGCCCTCAAGCACCAAGATCCACTGTGTGGGCAAAAGCAACAAAATTCCTGATATATCAGATTTGGAGTCAAACTCAAACATCACCCTTATCTAGACATATAATCCCATCAGATTGTAAACATTTGGCTTTGCCAATAGGGTGCCTAACAGTGGCAGAAGTTGTGCTAAGGCTAGACCCTTCTCCCACCCCTCCCTGCCTCCTCTTTCACCCAGACTCACTTGGCTGTGTCTGCGGCTCTCATTTACTGGCATCAGTATTGTACAAGTTTAAGATAAAGCAGCACCATTCTCTACTCGTTTTTTCTTTAAACATTTAACATGTCACATCTGTGATTTTTCTCGTTACAGGGTTTTTTGAAACAGGAATATTGAGGTTATCTTGCCAATGTTGACAATACCCCACACATCGCAGAGGGCAAGTGGATAAAACACTGGGAATGCTGCCTCTTCCCCCTTCACCTCTTTTTCTTTTTACTTCCTGTAAACATTACTGGAGAAGACTGTACTGCAACATCATAAATAAAGTATACTTGTCAGAAGCAACGGTCTTAAAATATTCTAACGGTTTGTTTGTGTTCTCTCCATAAATTGTTTATTGGTCAATATGGCCAGAACTTTCAAATGTATCCTCCTTTGCAGTTTGCTGGTATTATCTCCATTTTAAATACTTTCATCTAGTACTGTGCTTTCAAAAACATCCCACTTTCTACCTTTTTTTAATTGAAGAGAGTTCCTTCTAATGCTGAACATGCAGATTATGCAGCATGACATTACCCTGTGTTTCTTATCCTTACAGAGATTACTAGCATTAAAGGAGAACTGTATGACTGTTACTAAAGCTACTATCGACAGTGGGGTTATGCAGCAGGGGGATGCTTTTTGAGTGGTCTTTATCTGTGCAGGCAAGCAAATCAGAAAAGAAAAATCTCTGTACAAAATACTGGTCTAATTTGTATTCTACTTCACTAAGTCATGTAAATGTTCTTCAAGTAACAGACTGACATTGTGAAATGGTACCCTGATGAGTAAATTATCATAGAAAGAAGTTCATCAAAGCAATGATTTCAGACATGTGTCTGAATAGCCCGTGAGCATACAGAACTGAAGGTATGTCTTCAGCCAGAGATGACACCAATTGTTAACACAGAAAACAGACTTTCTTCTAACTCTCCTGGAGCCCTGCAATGCAGGGGGTCTTCCAATAAAACAATCATCCAACAAGCATTGGATGGTATTTTAAATCAGAAGTAATTCATTCCCTTCTTCATAGTTCCTAAAGAGGCTAAAGAAAGACCAATAGAGTTAAAAACACTTTTAAAGGCACATAATGGCTGATAGATTAGATATTTACAGGTAGTAAGTCAAATATGTTATGACATTTGGTAATTGCTTCTTCAATAAATAACTTGGTATGTTCCTGGAGAAAAGAAGGTAATTTATTTCAGAATAAAACCAGTTTTGGTCCACCAACTCTGAGGACAATTTGGTAGGTGACTGTAACTACATGGGGAATTTGGATGCTCAGCGATCATTAAAAATAATGGGAACTTAAGTGTTCAGATCCCACAATAGCTTCAAACATCTCAGCCATGCACTCCTGGGACAATCACTTTTTGCCCACTGCAAAGGTATTAACACTGAAGCACTCAGAAAAGAAAGAGAACAGATTGCATCAAAAAAATATTTCAAATGGTTATCTACGACGTTTTACTAAATTGACACATGAAGAAGAAAAGAGATAGAACACCCTATAAGCTATTTTTGGTATTATAATTATTGATGTTTCAATGAATCAAGGACCTCATAATCAAATGGTTGATTGGCAACAGGATTAAAGTGTCAACAGACTTTAATCAAAATGCATTTTTTGAGGCTAGGAATTTGTATTAAAAAATAAACACCTACCTGCCACATATCTGTATATATGTTCATTCTGCATAAACACCTATACAACCCAGTAGGCAATTGCAGAGGTAATGCAACAGAGGGCCTTCTCCCAAAGGTGAGAAAGGAATGGGATGGAGATAGCAAATAGTTAGTATGGAACAGTTAATAGCTTTACTGGTTATCACTACTGTTAACCACGGTTCATTCATTGCCTCACTAATAGTCAGGTATTTAGCACACAAATGAGTCTTAATAGGAGCTCTTTGCATTGCCTGAGAGTAGCATGACAGCAAGCAAGAGGGCACTTGAAGAGCTACTTGGGGCAAGGAAAACAGACCTGTCGACTGACAACTAAGTGTTGAACTGCTCTTTATCTCTCCTACACATTTGAATCTAACATCCGGTTCCTTAGTTCTCAGCTTGAGATGCACCATGCACACGAGTCAGCACAACTAACCCACCTCAACCAGTGGATCCTCAACCACATTGTACTTAACACAGCACCCTTAGCAAAGCCCCTGGACTCACCCTAATGAGGATTAACCTTTCCAAAGTCTAGACAACACGACAAAGGTTTAGCCATGATTCAGTCCAGCATTTCTATATAATGGTTCCATTATGCATATAACCTTAATATCTATGATGCTTTGCTGACAGACGCCTTTCTCTTGGCATATTGATGAGCTGTTGCCTGAAACTCCACACACAAATCTAGGAATCTCATTTTTTTACAAAACCCCTCCAATATCCTGTACTCACCCCAAAGACTCCTTGTGGGATCCGGATGCTGTTATTCCAATCTCTGTCTGTTACCAGAAACCGCTCCGCTTTCTGCCATGCTCATTCACAAGCCTGCGAAACGGTTATTTGTCTTCCTTTTGTATTAGTCCCTCTCCTAGCCAGAGCCAAATGCTTTACCTGCCACCAATCAGATCTGTCCTTTTTTGTCTCTGTTACTTTATTAAGGCATTTGTCATTTCTTTCTCTCTGCCTCACTATTCAAATCCTCTGTTTTCTTGCCCTCCTGCAGCTTCTTCCCCTGTTCAGTCTCTGCAAGGTTTTGTTGCTATTATCACTGTTTTCTCTTAACATGCTCTCTGTCCTCCTGAAGGCTAGTTTGACAGATCCTCTCTTGTCATCTGCTTGAAGGCTGATTTCAGCTCTTCCTTACAGCACCATGCCTATGCGCCTCCTCCGCTACAAGTGCTTAGCGTGGAGCTTGTGCTACCAGGGCAATGCGTCTGCTCCTTGCGGCCCATCCTCCTGAGGAGGGTCACAGGGATGTGAGGTGTGCAGGGTTGTGGGCCACAGGCACCACTCTGGTAATGTCATTAGTTCACTGCTGCCTTTCCAATAGGCCTGGTAGCTCTTCCCCTTGTCCTTATCAAAGATGTGCACTAGTCATTTGACAGGATCTCCCCTGGGCATCCATGGGGTGCCCAGAAAAGAGGATGTTTTGGAGTAGGCTTGCCATCAGAATAAATTTACCAGCCTGCACTCAGTCACCTGTGTCCATAGAGAGAGAAAGGTTCACGAGGAGCAGGCGCCCCTAATTGTTTGCATGGTGCCTGCCCATCTCCCTATCACTTTCTGAAGGAGACACAAGAGTACAGCAAATCCATATGGGAAGCATGAACCAAACAGGCAAGTGCAGTGAGTCCTCTCAAGAGTTACGGTAGTGGCTGACGCATGCAGCCCTCCTCTGACACTGAGGGAAACCGAGTGGCTGCCTAAAACGGACATGCACCACTGATACACACTCTTCCCAAGCTCCCCTCTCTGGGGAGGCATTCGTCTACCCTCCACATGTCCTTCATGGGCGACACTGATTTCTTATGTCTTTATTCTGTTCCTTAAAAACGTATCTTTGCTGTGAAGCGTTAATATATTATACCTGCAAGTCAAGCAATTCATAATATGTACTTGAATGGTTAATGCCCTCCAGATTATGTGTGGATTGAAGGATGCTTGGGGAAAAATTGATATTTTTTTTTATTTTCAGGGAAATGCTTCTAAAACATTTACAAAGCTTCTCTTTCCAGAAGTCAGTCTCCTAACACTCAGTGAGAGTCAGCAGAACTTCACCTGTTCAAACAACTCTCTCCTTTTCAAAAGTACCCTAAAATTAAAAACCAGACTAATTTCAGCAATGGGCTAAGCACGCAAAAGGCACTCCATACAGAATAACCTAGTGAGGAACCTGTTATTCTACTCAAGACGTGTGCCAAGCAGTCATCTACTACGGCTATTTTAATTTATGTTACATCATCATGATTGCAATTCTAAATTAAACTCATACAAGCAAGGAGATTTATAGTTGAGCCTTTCAATCACTCCTTAACTTGCTTCACTGTAACTAAGTTACATATTCCAAGGGCTCTTAACTTTGTGCCACAATGCTTAGGCATGTAGAAAGGTTAATTACACAGACTCATTTTTTACCTTTGATTCGCTTCTGTAGTAGGCTAAAGGGAATCATGTAGAACAACTCAGGCCTGGTGTGCTCTCAACTTGAAAGCGGTTATCACTTCTTGGGCAACATCGACAGATGCTGCACAGTTCAAAAAGCAGGGCAAACAAAATGCGGTGAATGCTCACTAGACTTGCTCCAATGGGTATCCACACAGAAGCTCAGAAGCACAAAGGGCTTCGGTCCTTCTGAAAAAGATGAAATCACTTACAGAAAGGTCCTCCCTAAGAAATGAATCCACATGTTCTCCCCAGGCTCCCCATGGCAGCTCTAACCAGCCCTACTCTTTGAATGCTCACTAGACTTGCTCCAATGGGTATCCACACAGAAGCTCAGAAGCACAAAGGGCTTCGGTCCTTCTGAAAAAGATGAAATCACTTACAGAAAGGTCCTCCCTAAGAAATGAATCCACATGTTCTCCCCAGGCTCCCCATGGCAGCTCTAACCAGCCCTACTCTTTTCGGTGAGTACATGGACATGAAGTAACACCATGGGGCAACGAGAGCACCTCAGTACTGCCACCGTTAGAAAATGAACTATACTTAACGCTTTTCAAGCCAAAACAAGTAGTTTAAAAATTGAAATCTCTCAAGACTGCATGTAATGCTCCTTTCACACATTCATTCTTTAAATGAGGACCCGACTCAACTCCTTCACAACAGTTAAGAGTTTCTCAAGACTGCTAACATTTTTCAAATGTGGGATCTATCTTTTGGAATACCATCGTGACATGCTTGGTAGTGTGGTAGCTGGTGAATTTTAAATGTTTAACTTTCAGATGAAATGTATGTAACTATGTTAAAAATTTCTGTGAAAAAGTAGGTCTTATACATGCGTTGCAGTCAGTTTTCACAGTTCCATCCTTTTTTAATTACCCAAGGCATTCTGATTACAGAGCTACAAAGTAATCTATTTAAAACTGGGTTTTACACTGATCTAATGGGCACAAAAAGCATATGGAATTAGAAAACATTTATTTCTCTTTCTCTTCATCTTTTAGTAAAGCCTTTGACTCCATTTCCCACAGCATACTCGGAGAAACTGGCTGCTTGTGGCTTGGACAGGCATACCCTTCACTGGTTAAAACACTGGCCAGATGGCCAGACCCAAAGAATTATGGTGAATGGAGTTAAATCCAGTTGGCCACTGGTCACAAGTGGTGTTCCCCAGGGCTCAGTACTGGGGCCAGTTCTGTTTAAGGTCTTTGTCAATGACCGGACAAGGGGATCGAATACACCCTCTGTAAGTTTGCAGATGACACAGTTAGGCAGGAATGTTGATCTGCCTGAGGGTAGGAAGGCTCTACAGAGAGATCTGGACACGCTGGATCAATGGGTCAAGGCCAACTGTATGAAGTTCAACCAGGCCAAGTGCCGAGTCCTGCACTTGGGTTACAACAACCCCATGCAACTCTACAGGCTTGGGGATGAGTGGCTGTAAAAGCTGCCTGACAGAAAAGGGCATGGGAATGTTGGTCAACAGCCGGCTAAATATGAGCCAGCCCAGGTGGCCAAGAAGGCCAATGGCATCCTGGCCTGCATCAGGAACAGTGTGGCCAGCAGGACTAGGGAAGGGATTGTCCCTCTATAGTGGGCACTAATGAGGCCACACCTGGAATCCTGTGCTCAGTTTTGGGCCCCGCACTACAAGAAAGACAGCGAGGTGATGGAGCATGTCCGACGAAGGGCAACGGAGCTGGGGAAGGGTCTGGAACACAAGTCCTGTGAGGAGTGGCTGAGGGAACTGGGGTTGTTTAGCCTGGAGAAGAGGAGGCTTACTTACCACTCTCTACAGCTACCTGAAAGGAGGTTGCAGAGAGGTTGGTATTGGTCTCTTCTTCCAAGTGAGAAGAAATGGCCAAGAGGAAATGGCCTGAAGTTGCGCAAGGGGAAGTTTAGATTGGATATTAGGAAAAATTTCTTCACTGAAAGGGTTGTCAGGCATTGGAACAGGCTGCCCAGGGAGGTGGTGGAGTCACCATCCCTGGAGGTATTTAAAAGATGTATGGATGTGGTGCTTAGGGACGTGGTTTAGTGGTGGACTTGGCAGTGGTAGCTTAACAGTTGCACTTGATGATCTTAAAGAATCTAAACGATTCTGTGATTCTATATTGCCAAATACATTTAAATCTAACTTGTTTTAAAAACAAATATTCCCAGAGTAGGAACTTTCGTATCAACTCCTCGTTAAGTTCTTTTTGCTGAATTAGAAACCTCTGGCAATTTTTTCCCAATGAAATGTAAATGATGACATAGCATTAACTAGCAGCATTACACCACTAAAATACTAAGACTTATCTTGCTTGCCTCAAACCTCCCTTTCCTTAAGTGCAATGCCTTAGAGGCAGCAGTGTTTAAATGGTACAAAGTACTCTACCACCACCAGCCTGAATCTTTATTTAGGAGAACAAGCTTCACATTCTTCCTTGCTAATGTAGTATACGGGCATGTTCGACTCCTCCATAAAACACACTCGTACACTATTACTGTCTAAAACAAGGTACAGTACTGACATGACAGATTCATGTTCCCAGCTGTGACATAAGGGCTCTTTGACAATACCACAGTGAAAGCCCTATTAAGAAAACATGTGCCGGACAGTGCATCTGATGCAGTTAAATGCTATAAAAGATTTTCCAGGTGTTAATGAGTTACATGTGTAGAATGAAAATGAGATGGATCCATGCAGTTGGAAATTCTCAAGAAGCAGGACTCAGGCTCTCAGAGAGACAGACAAACAGCGCTTTATAAGCATCACTGGCCACGCTCTGCACCTGACCACGCGAGGTGATGAGCAACCCTGACTGTTCACTGGGGGAACTGTTCATTGAGGGTCGTTTTGCATGGGAAAAGACAGACTTTCATGTTCTTCCTGCAGTTTACTGCATCCTTTTTACTTTGCTCTATTTGTGAAAAAGCACTAGCTATTTTCCCCTTTTTATGCTTTTTCTTTCTTCCTAAAGAGAAGGAAAACATTATGTCTGTTGTTACTTCATTTCTCGTTCTTAGTTTTATGAGGGATTCAGCTTGACCCAGTACAGATAAAAACTGTGATTTAACCCATGCTAAAGTACCACTGCTTATAGTTCATGTTTTTAAAGGACAGAAATACGCTCTTTCACATACTTCGGAACAGCAGTGGTTGAAATTTTTCAAGGCAAGTTGTGGCTTAAGATACATCTATTCCCTTAAGCTATGTATAAAATCTTATGTATGGGCTATTCTGAAAATATCAACCACTGATATTTCAGAGTATGTGCATATGTTATCATCTTGTACTTCAGGTATCTATAGCAGAATTGTTGATTTGATACAAGATTGTTTAATTTCTTTATCGCATGTGAATTTTACGAATACTATCCTTTAGGAGCTAAGTTTTGTTTTATCTACGTATGACAGGTACAGTATGGGAAGGCTGCAATGCAGATTTTTCCATGCTGTTGTGACCACAACCTCAGTCTTAATCCTGGCGTACAACAGTATCTAGGAAAAAAAAGATAATTTTGTCTCCATTCTAATTTCAGCCTGATTTTCCTTAAAGGAGAAGCTCCCGGCAATACGAGAACCAATGGAGAGTCTCCTCTCAGAAATTAATTTATACCCACCTATTTCATTTCCCACAATGACAAGTCAGTACTATTTTACCTTTCATTTCCAATCTAATATCCCAAGTCCTCTTCCCACTCCTCCCGCACGGCAAGAGAGCTACTTAAATTAACTTGGAGAACTAAATTTTTTTAAATGCATAAGAATACAAGGTGGAGAGAATGAGCAAACGAGTCCAGGAGCACATTGACACAGATTCTAGAAATTAATGTCTTAAGGGTTAAAATTCTTCTGGCTTGCCAGGTGTTCTCTGCAAATGTGGCATTCATACAATGTAGTATCTGACCATTTAACCATATGTCAAACAATCTCTGCTATGACAACCAGATGTAGACATTGCCATGGAATGAAATTATCATTTTATTAATTACCCTTTAATTAGTTGATACAGCAGAGAACATGCAGTAATTTAGTCATAATTGGCCTGACTGAGACTCAATACTTACAGGGATGGAATCTGTTTGTGAGACTACTTGTTATGAATAACAATTATGTCTGTGACAATGCAATTTTATTATGAAGATGTACTGTGCATTTCAAACAACTTTTAGGTGTAAGACAGTATTCAGGATTTAACTACAGTTTGATGTCAAATGTTTTCCTTGAATACAAATGTATAATCCTCTAGGTATTTTGCTAACAATGTTGTAACGATGCAAGAAAGACCTCTTCCCAAATGGCCAACGCATGTTTTCGATGCATTTTACTGTAGAAACGAGGAGCCATTTGGTAAATTTTATATTTGAAAATGGAGGGAAAACCACTTCAGGCTTCTCTCAAACTCTCGTTATTGGCCTTCAAATTATGGTGGAGTGTAATGTGGTATTTGTGTAAGGGGTACACTATATAGACTTTTAGAAACACTCTCTGTCAGCACATCGCAAGCGGACACTTGAGCAGTGTCTGTTATGCGATCACTCAATCACTACGCTTTTTGGATTTATCTAAGACGAGTAGAACGTCCTTAGGTTTCCCAGACTGGATGGGAGCAACTGGAGTTAGCAACATCCCCCTCTAGACTGTAACAGTAAGTAAACTGCTTTGAAGATGTCCTTTCAGTACAGCTTGCAGTTAAATCAGGAATACTCTTCATAGACAGAACACCGAGTATCACTGAGGTAGGGCAGAGCACACTCAATAGCTTGATAAAAATGCTTGTGAAGCAGACCTCAACACTGGCCCCTACATACGTACCCAGTTGTTTACAGGGTTTTTTACCATCACTTTGGACAAAACTCTGGAGTCACCCTTCTGTCCTTGCTCTTCTGAACTCTGTGACCTGAGCGAAGACTGTTTTATATTAGTTTTATGCTGTTAGATAGACAATATGCCCTATGTTTTCTCCACTTGTCTTTCCACAAAAATCTCACAAAGTGCAGGTCAACACCTTTAATGATGCAGCTTCAACAAAGTATAACACATTGCTTTACTCTTCAGAGTTGAATGAAAGCTCCTCTTTTGTTTGTTGGGGTTTTGTTGGGTTGTTTGAGGTTTGGTTTTGTGGGTTTTTTTTCCTGGATGTACAGCGACAGAAAGTTATACTTAACTGAATTTCTTTTTAAATCTTGCCCTATTCCAGCACATTCATTTATTTATTATGGATGGGCAAGCTAGATGGATAACTCCAAGCCAAATGAATCTTTCACATAACTACCTTAATGCCAAGGAAGTTATATGAAGGATGAGTCTGTTTCCTTTACAATTAGACTCTGAGTAATTCTTTTACTTTGCCCCAACAACTATGGACTGCTTTCTAAGTTTTCTCTTAGCATCACATCCTTCTATCCTTTCTGATAGAAACACCTTCTGATAGAACAACCACTATTGTTCTTTTTTGCCACGAATGGGTACATACATGGAAAACCACACTACACAGGAAAGAAAAACATTTTTTGCCTATGGTGCCATCTTCCAGTTAATATCAGTAAGTCATATTGTACTGCTTGTAAGCGCATCTTGCTCGACAACTTATAACCACCTCCAGTACAATACACACAGGTTGTATTTTCCTGCTGTGTCACAAGGAATAGATAACACGGTGTAACAAGAGATCATTTCATTACACTACCACGGAAGAGTCGCTGCTGCAAGAAACTGGAGTTGAACGGGGACACAATTGCAGTGTTTAAAAACTCGAAACAGTTTACCGTTAAAAACCTTGTGTGCCTGCTTGAAAAATGTCTTAGAGCAGCACAAAAGCTGGCACCATTAGCTTTCATTCCTG
>NW_010239215.1:89812-90450 GCF_000690775.1 Eurypyga helias
GTAAAATGCATTAATTGGTATTAGTCAATCTCGTTAAGATGTTCATTCTCCAGGCATCTTCGGATTTCATTTCCATAAAATAGGATTTCTTTAAGTCTCATAATTTGATTTCGACCAGCCCGAAATGATGTTGACACAGTGGCAGCAAAAGCACAATTACACCCCAGCTTTACAAAGGTGTTCTCTGTCTAAACAGACCGGGACCCACGTGCTCCCACCTCTCTCTCTCAAAAAAAAAAGGAAAATAGAAACCTGCAGAAGCGGAAAAAGTGATACATTTCCTATCATTTTCCTATTGCTATTTTTCCTGCCTTCCCCCCGTATTTTTCCTACTGTGCACTACTGATTACTGCACTTTAAGATCAGAATGAACAATTAACTGCCTAATTATTCCAGTCACACCAAGCCACAATGAAATCTTTATTCAGTGTTTACAGCAATCTTTGGCAGAGACTGTCTTGCTGTTTTTAAACCAAGAAGAACTGCTCCCTTTGGCTCCCCTCAGCATCAGCTGCCTGGGTTTCGGAGCTGGATGCCAATAATCAGCCTCCTTTTTCTCTTCCAAAGTGGCTATTTTTTTTTTTTTTAAGGGTGAAAAGACCTATTCTCATCAACTCCCCATATATTCTGCCTGATTT
>NW_010239216.1:0-27396 GCF_000690775.1 Eurypyga helias
TTCCTGGCTGAACCCAGCACACAAAGATTGTTTGCTACTCTTGCTGTGAAACAAAAAGAAGGGACACAAGGTAAATTATCACACTCATTTTTAATGATAAAGTTATTTCTGGATTTTGAGGAATTGGCAAATTGGAGAATCATGCAAATCAGTTGAGTGTGTTACTACCACCTGCGCTGTGATTACTGTAATGACTCCAGATGTACCTGTTTGTGTAACAATTAATCAGAATAACCTGTATTAACTACTGTTCTTGATGCCAATCTGTTAAATACTGCTGTAGCAGACACTTTTGATGATGAAAGGCAAGTCAGTTTGGTACCAAAGGTTGAGTTTGATAGTAAAGTACTTGAAGCCTCTTTCTTATTTTTTCCGTGAAGCCTTCACTGGGCTTTGCTGTGCAGAATATGCTGTTCTTGAGGTGCTTGCAGCTGTAACAATTGCATGTTAATTAGTTGCCTTGAGCAACTGGTTAATTGGGGAATTGTTACACAGTGAACAAGGAGAAATGATAGTAGACTCCGGTAGACTCCATCAACACCTCTTGTCAGCCGCCGTACTCACCATGTGGTGTCATGTTCTGGGCATTCGAAGCAGAAGTGTTAATCTGCATCATGCTAAAACTTCATTTCCAACCAACTTCACTTGTGTATCCTCCTCGTAGGGCCTTGTTAGAGGAACCTGCCCTCCATCTGTACAAAGGGAACTGATCTCCAGCATGGGAATAACTAAATGCTGAGGCAGAATGATGACCAATGCAATGCATCAGACCTGTGCTCTCAATCTGCTTTTTAAAGGAGCTTTCAGCCAGGGCCTCACTTCCTTTCCTGATTGTTGATGTTACCATACCATGAGCCCAGCATATCTTAAAAATAACTCAGCAGGACAGGAAAGCAGCTTGTGAGTGCCAGCAGTCGGGAGTGGCTGAGTTTGCAGTCTGAAGCCGAAGTCTCGCTAACACAGTAGCGCATTTACTGTGGTCATGGCATTTCTTTGGAGATGATGCTTCAGTGGGAACAAGGTGCAAGCTTCAACAGAAATGAAATCCTATGGCCAACACCATTGTTTTCCTCTTTAAGAGCAAATGTATTACGAGCTTGAGGTATGTGAGTTCATAAATATCTGTGGAATGGAGTTGATGCTAAGTTCTTAAAAATGATAGGTTTACTTATTTCTTCCCCTTCCTTCTGCCCCATGTACTTGGAGATGTTAGAACTGTTTTTGTGTCATGTTTTGGGACCACCTTACTGAGCTAGTGTGGTTCAGGCTTCAAGTAACAGCGCATCTCAAGATTTATAATCACCTCGGACTTTTATTCTAAGTTTATTCTAATGGTTCCTTTGCTCAGCATACCTTTGAGCACTTGGAAATGCACGTCCCCTTTCTGCTTTCTGCTTGAGAATAAGTTCTTACATACATTGGTGTGGAACTTTTGTTGGATGTGATTGGACTCCAGTGTGGTGCCACAACAGTGTTTTTCTCCAGGGATTAACATCCCTGTGGTCAGTTGAATTGTTGGGAAGCAATTTGAAGTGCTTCTGGTTTCTCTATTTGGCAACCATCCTAATCCTCCTGAGATTGTTCTTTTGTAGGAGAAGGAAAAGAAATCTTTTCGTTTTTTCTGGCTTCCTTTTAGTTGGTGGATTCAGTCTTTCCGTTAGAGAAGTCGGTGGGTGTCAGGGTGCCCATTGCCTTCAGCGGAGCATGCAGTACGAGGCCTCAAAACAAGGTTTTGCCATCTGTGTGGGAACAGGCTGTGGGAGGAAGGAGGCTGGCAAGAAAACGTTTAGCTGCTTTTTCAGTGGGGGATGGAGCGCTAAGGCAGCTTGTTCTTGGGTTTGCACGCTTCTGAGCTGCTTCTGTTAAATGTACAGATGCCTATAGACAGCATGATGACTGGGGACTTTGTGCATGTCTAGATTTAACAGGGGGCCTACAAGGATGCTGGGAGAGGACTTTTTACAAGGGCCTGTAGTGACAGGACAAGTGGTAATGGGTTTAAACTGAAAGTGGGGAGGTTTAGATTAGATATCAGGAAGAAATTCTTCACAGAGAGGGTGGTGAGGCACTGGGACAGGTTGCCCAGAGATGTTGTGGATGCCCCATCCCTGGAAGTGTTCAAGGCCAGGCTGGATGAGGCTTTGAGCAACCTGGTCTAGTGGAAGGTGTCCCTGCCCATGGCAGAGGGGCTGGAACTAGGTGATCTTTAAGGTCCCTTCCAACCCAAACCATTGTATGATTCTATGATTCAGTGCTACAGTACCAGTTTGTGAGCACCTTGTGTCAGGACCTTTTTCCTCCTCGTGTTTACGAGGTTCAGTAGCCAGCTCTGCAGCCAATGTTCACTGGCTGCAATTGGAAAAAATTACGCCAGAGGTTTGGCCCCTAACCCCTCCTGTGCTGTGCGGACAGCTCAGACCCCACGAGTGCTGGGGTTTGCTGTGAACGTGCAGTAGAGGAGCGTGGGGCTGTGGGGATGTAAGCTCTGCCTCACGTGTTCTTACTGCCAGAAAACGAACCAGGCCAGTGAGCCTGCTGCAGGAGCACAGCAGTGGAGGGGCGTTTTCTGCCACAGGGGTTTTCACTCTGAAAGAACAGTAATAAGATGATACGGCTTTACTGAAAAAGAGTGCAAACTGAGTGTTACGCAGCTGAATTGCCTTGGGAGACACTGCATGTGTGCTTCTGTTTCAGGCCTGAGCCAGGCGGCGTGTCTCTGTGTGTGTGTCTGCAGGCTTGCAGACTGGGAAGTCTGCTGGAGGAAAAGGGTGGGCTTTGCTTTATGGGAAAGCACAGATGATGGTGCCCATTTCTTTCATTGCTTTGCTTTCAGATTGGCAGTGATGTGTGCTTCAGGGCACAGAGTCATCTGAACAATCGCTGGCTGACAGCCCTTGTTCTCAAAAGGGGAGATGGCTGGGAGGGCCTTCTGCTAATCACCCACATGGACATCATTCACGGGCTCAGGATGTCGGCTTATTTCCTTAGCAGATACAGTATTTAGCAGAAAATTGGGATTAGTTGGGTTTTTTAGTCCAGTTTAGCAACTGGAAATGAAGGTGCCAACCAGTTTACTAAAATAAGACAGAATTTTTACATCTTGGACAAATTTCCAGGATTAGTTGCAAAGGCATTTGCAGGTGGCAGTCATTACAGACCTCTCCATATGCTTCTCTTCTCCTGTCACCCTGGGGATTTGAAATGTTTCTCTAATTCTGCTTCATGACAAGTGCAATTTAGGAGTAAAAGTGATTTCTGAGTGATCTGGGGAGCCATAATAATTGTAATGGTTAATGAAGATTTCTTAATATCTTACTGGACATTAGGTTTCAGCAGTGCTTTGAGAGTGTTATCTAAGGTAGGAGAAGTAGATCCTGTTCCATATAAAGCAGAAATTGTACCACATATATAGAAGTTGTTTCATCAGGAGATTCCCTTCTTTGTGACCTGCTGAAGTCTCCATTGCCTGGCACTTGTGCTGCCTTTTACTGATTTCTACATAAACCTCCCCACCCCCCACCTTTTTTTTTTTTTTTCCATATTGTTGGGGGAAAAAAAAAGTCAAACGAATTTCTGTGGAAGTCTCAGCAATGTTCATAATGCATCATTCTATTATTTTTTCAGAGTTCTCTGTTTTGGAAAAGAATTGTGAAAATGCATTCAACTTTTAAATATATTTTCTTGTTTTATAAACTGAGCATTTCCTTGGGTTATTGGTTTGGTTTTGGTTTTCTGTTTTCCCTGGCTCAAAAGAGGCTGGTTATGTGAGTTTTCACAAAAGACAACAGTCATTAAAGAGTGGGGGTTAGAGGGGGGGTGGAACATGAGAAAAAACCTCTTTGAAAATACCCTTAGTTCAAAGCTGAATGAATACACGAAGCAAGTGTTTTGGAAGTTTTATGGTCTCCTGAGCATAGAGTCCAAATTTCAGAAGTGTTTCCAATAGTTTGTTTCTCAGTGATTTTTTATTTTTAAGGGGTGCAGAGGGCATATCTTTGTAAAAATATTTGGATCATAAGGGTTTTTCTGCACTTGAAAATTATTTCAGATTAATGTATAATGCAGGTTTAAGAGGAAATCCTGAGTAAGTCCATGTGGGTCTAATCAGGCTGGAGTACATTTGTTCAGCTTATTCACCTTTCAGACTGCAGTACTGGAATTCGTTGCCTGTGTTTTGGAGCATTGTTATTTTAGAATAACAGTGTTTGAAACAGAGACACCTCTGAAACATGAAAGACTAAATGAACTTTTTTGTTGGTAGCAGTTCCAAACTGCCATTCCCTGGAGTAGACAGGGCTTCAGAAAATGCTTAGTGATGGTTTCTGTAGATTAGCTTTGACAGTGAACTTCATTTAATCTGAGATATAGTTAATACTGGTAATGGAAGTAAGAAACGCCTGATTTATCTTCAGTCATGTAGTCTGCAGGTTACTGTTCTAAGAGAGCCAGTTTGCAGGAAGAATGACTATGTATCTGTGTGAGACAGTGGTGAGACAGTTCTGATTACTCTGGGCCAAATGTTACGAGGAAGACTTAACTTGGAGAAAAACACAGGTTTATAAATATTTGTGAAGAAAGATGCGACTCCTTTAGGAAGGAAACTTATTCTACTTTATACTGAAACAAAATATTCTGTTTGTAGTTTAAAGCAATGATCTATATAATGCATATCTCATGCACAGGACAAGAATTATTAAAAACCATTGCTGCTTGATTTAAAAGAAAAAAATGCAGTGTCATCTTAGAGATACTCAGATAATTTCTGTAGGTGTCCTGTTTTAAAGGACCAACCCAAGACATGGAAATACAGAACACTGAGTGCACATCCCTGTGCAGTTCACAATGTTACTCATCTTAATGTTTTTCTGCAGATGTGTTCCCTGTATCTTCTTCCTTATGTTCAACTTCTATTTATTTTTTTTCTTTTAAGGTAAAGTTGTATTTCAGGACATCAGGTAGTCTGTTTCTAACTTGCACATTTCCCAGACATTTTCTATATTCCTTTTGCTACAGGATTAAACCATGCATGGCTTTCTTGTGTTCTGGATGAAAGAGTACAACCCACTGTTTCAGAACATGACCTTACATTACCACTTCACATTCTTGGTCCTAGAGCCTGAAGTTGGATTCATGAAAAGGGAAATCACAGCCGTGTTTGTCTCTCGGGGCATGCATACAGCTGAATCTAGGCTCTTAGATTAATAAATTACCCTTTGGCTAGTTCCGCAATAAACTCAAGAATGCATAAATTAATTAGATTATTAAAAACGAGTTCCCAGGCCTGTTACCTTGTGACAGTTCTTGCATGGCCCTGAGGACAACTTTGACATAAAGTAGGTCATTTCGTAAGCAGTGGAACTTGGAAATAGTTGCATAGAGAACAATTATATTTTTTCAAGTATATATTTATAGATTTTATGCTGCTTCTTAGATATGTTTTGTACTAATAAACACATAAAACTAACAACTCAGTCACATATGTTCCCATTTGACAGAAAGATGGGAGATTAGGTGAAGCTCTTGAAACTAGATCAGGTAGATAATTTGATGATTTAAAATGTGACTTACAGCCCATTTATACTGATGATTTCTTTAAAAAAAATAAAATGGAAAAAGGGCAATTGTAACTTTCCACATAGGGTGATTTTTCACTCTAAAGCTATTGAATTGCTTAATTTCATGCCTTTAGAACAGTACCCCATGTTGGGACAGAAATTGCTGGCACAAGATCTGTCTGGTTCCTTCCCTGCCTGCCCTTTCTGAAACGTGTCATGCTTGAGATGAAATACAGTGTTTCATCTTCATTATGGTAATGCAACAAGAAGAAAGGTCAGGCTTTATTGTTTTGGTTTGGTTTTTCTCCTTTTACATTTTAAGAGAACAGTCCTACTAAGGACTGTTCCTGAAATCCAGGTCAGGTAGCTGAGTCTGTGTTGTAGTCCCGTGGATGGTGGTACTGTAGCCACTACACTTTTGTTTAAACACCCTCCTTGCACATGAGTTGTTTTATACAGATCACTGACATTTCCTATATTGACGTGATCAAGGAAGAAGGGCTGCCAGGAGAGCACTGTGCCTTGCCTTCTTCCTATTGATGTGTGCTGTCAGAGGGATGGCAGCCTGCAGGAGAATCCAGAAATCCAGACCCAAGCTCTCTAGCTGCTTAGACTGTCCCACCTTTCTTGATGTGGTGACACAGAGCTTTAGGCAGCCCGTAAAGAGGGAGTGGGATGGATTAAATCTTGTATCATGTCTAAGGGAGGCAATCTGATATTTTTTTTTTTTTTGGGAACTACTTCCTGCAGCCTGTTTTATCCTTTTTGGGAAGACAGTAGTTCTTATCCTTTGTGCATGATACGTTACTTGGGGATAGAAATACCCTGTTAACTTGATTAGGTATTGCATCTCACTGCTCTACTACTTAACCTTGTTCCTGCAGAAGTATAATTAAAAAAAAAAAAAAACCTGAACACACATGCAAAGAAGAAGAAAAAACAAAACAAAAAACCCAGCCCAAACCTGTTAATTGCCCCCAGTGATGCTGTAGAGTAACAGGCAGATCTAGTCTCGTTCTGTGTTTGTACTCAGGCAGAGTAAAACAGTGAACGGGCTTATGGTGGCATGACGAAGTGGACTTTGCTGTCTCTCTGTGAATAAGGATTTCTGCCTACAGAGAAAGAGATGTGATTGTTACATTTAAAGCAGTAAGTAGTTAAGGTGGACAGGGAAGCAGCTTAGAAAAGGCCGGGAGTCCAACCCTGTTTACTCTGAGGTTTTACAGCATGAGCAGCTGGATGTCCTCTGTAATTAGACAAGAGGGACCTGATGTGGAAAGCAGAGTTTGCCTGCCAGGGCTAAGATTTTTTGGTCTGGTTTTCTTGTTGAATGCAAACATATTTGTGTTATCCAGGACTTGAAAGGCAGCGGGGAGAATGTGGTTGACCATGCGGCCTTATTTCTGCTTCCACAGGCTTCTGCCTTCCCCGTATGCAGAGGAAAGCAATTGGAGAAAGCCTGTGTGCCAGTGTTCAGTTAAGTCTCTGTTAATGCACAGAGCCCTTTGCGTGAGTTAGGGTTGAGCGGGCTAGCTCGTGTATGGCAGTTTTTCTGAATGCTTTAATTACAAGGTAAGTGGCAGTCGTCCATGAAATTCCACATAAAAGCATGTTAGGGGGTTTTAAGAGAGGAGATCGAGGAAGCCGCTTGTGGGTGAGCCAACCCAACTTTCCAGTGTACTAAAACCAGCTAAGATTTCTACCACTCTCAATACCAAAAGCACTTGAGGTGCTGTACCAGGATTTTGTATATTCACTGCGCAGGGAAAAAAGCAATGAGTGCACATTCTCGTGACCAGGAGTGAAACCACAGCAACACCTGACTCTTCTCCTTCTCTGCCCCCATCTCCTCCCCCATCTGTGGATAATGCCTAGAAGGTTCAGCATCTCCTCACACATACATGCCTGTTTTTTTTGTCAGCTTGTTCTATAGGAAAGGATCAGTAATGAAGGAAACTAGTTTGTATGTTGAAATGTATGCTAGCTTTGCTTCCTTGGAGGGAAAAATGAAGAGGTTTAAAAGATGCTTAGGAGAGGAGGGCAGAGCATTTGCCTTTTAGCAGGGGACTTGAGTTGCATGGGGGCAGCCAGATTGGAAACGGGAACTAACAGGATGCAGGATGAGTGGATTGGAGAGGCAAGAGTTGGGATGAAAGGAGTGGAAGCAGTGGGTGAGTCTCATGGCAGGAAGCTTTTGAATAGCAGCTCTGTGTGTAGTAGTGAAGCAGCTGAGATGTTGGAAGGGAGGGGGATGATTTGTCAAATAGGCCCTAAGAAATAGTTTTAAGAGCAACATGTGTCACTTCTAGATGAGTCTGAGGGTTGACCCAGATAGCTAGTCTGGCTGCAGCCATTAAAAACCGAAGGATGGTATGGATGGATGCTAGGTGATGTGGCTGAAGATAAGAAGTGGTATGTCTTTGGAAACTTTTCCCCAGGGTTGAATTAAAAGAAATAATTCTCTGTCTAATTTGGAAGACAGCCTGGGATTATTTATTTGCTCTAAGTAATTGGCTGTGGTTTTGCTTTTAAGAATTGATTACTTATGTTTTCTTTTAAGCTGCGGGTTAAAAGGGTTCTCTCTTCCCAGGTTGCATTTGCAAATTAATACAAGTACTTGAGATGTTACGCTGATAAAGTTGCAGCAGCAGATACCTCGGGACTTGTGATACAGGAGCAGAGCTATTCCTTCGTGGTCACTTTGCTCTTTCTCAGGTTGGCCCATGGCAGTAAATTTGGAAACTGCTCCAATGCAGCTGGTGCTGGGTTTGACTCTCCTTTCATAATTCCCTTTGAGCAAAGGAAGGACTTGCTTGGGTTACAGAAAATGATGGCAAAAGTTGGGATGCCATCTAGCCCTGTAGCTTTGCTTCTGTGTGTATGTTGTGGTTTAACCTTGTCTGGCAATTAAGCACCACTCAGATGCTCACCCACCCCCTGCCCCTCCCACAGTGCAAGAGGAGAGTCAAAGACAAGGAAGCACGTAAAAGTTGAGATTAAAACTACTTAATAATTGAATATAAATGAAAATTATAGTGATACTAATATTAACAATACTACTACTAGTAAGTAATTAATAGAAAAAAACCCCACATATTAGACAGTGGCTCATCACCTGCCGACCAGCACACAACCAGGTCCCAGAGAAGTGAGAGTTGGAGCCTGAGAGCCCCCAGAATGACAACCGGACCAAGCCAGCTGAGAAAATTAACTCTTTCCTGCCTGAAACCAGCACAGTGTAGATGTGCCTCTGTGGCTGAGAAAGACAGGGTTGAGTGGATGAGCTTTGTCAGGTGTGACAGGGCATAGCTGAAGCAGCAGAGACGTGGCAGAGAAGGAAGGTGTTACTGGTGACCATGAGAGTGTGCTGATGTACCAGAGGTTCACTGGGCCTTAGGGTTATAGCGGGTGTTGTCTCACCTCATTAGCCTGCAGGTCTGATGGAGAGTTATGGTGCTAGAGCAGGTGCACAGAAAGCAAGGGTTAAAAATCATAACTTGAGCCAGCAGTTGCTGAAGAAACAGGCTAAAAGTCAGGGTGTCTGGTTTGAGTGAGTGGGAGCTTAAAGGTAGTAAGTGTTCATAGTTGCATGTGTTGTGTGTGCATTTCAGTGTTTGATTTTTTTTGTAAATAAGAGTTCAGAAGAGTCTCTTACTGCAAGAGTTTGAGGCTCATGTTCTCTTTTTTTCATGGAGGTTTTTAATTTGACATAACTTTAGCCTTTAAGCTATATGACTTTGCAGTGGTACGTAAAAAAAAAAAAAAACCAAAACCCACAAAAAAACCCCCACCACACCAAAAGAAACCTCCCCCAACAACCAACCAGACTAAAAATTCCTGCTTTTCAAGTCCCAGTTCTGAGCTTAGATCATAATGAGTGAAGATTCAAAATTACCTTATGCCTAGACGCTCTACAGTAACGTAGAAAAGTAGTTGTAAAAACTGTAATAAATGAATATTTTGATATGAGACCTGTACAATAACTTCAATCTGCATATAGCTGCCTGCCCGTGGGATGCCTCTACTGATGCTGATCTGGGACAGCTAGGCCTCAGCAGCGTTGCTGCTTCCAAAGTCACGGCTTGGAAAGCTTGCGGAGGGCACTTGTGCATGGACACACAGGAATAATTATTGTGTGTTTCCTCTGCATGGACATGCCAAATGCTTGAAAATGGGTGTAGCACAGCGTGTCTGCTCGTTACTGCTCTGCAGCGACATACCTTTGTAAAATCCTGGGAAGCAGCTAGTTGTTTTGTTTCTTTCTGTGATTTTAACACATTGATTGCTTTGTGCCCTCTGACAGGAAAATCCCCCAGAGCATTTTATTTATATAAAGATATCGCCTGGAAAGGAATAAAAATAATTTTGATCCAATTATAATGTATTAATCTGGAACTGAAGGCTTTTTTTCATAGTTGAAGCATTGTTTAGATATCCTTCAGATACCCTTGCTGTCAAACAATGTTTTCCACAAGCACTTTTAAGACCACACGTCTTTATTCAATGTGTGTTCTTCTGTGCTTGCAGTACATGTTCGCAGACCACTTCACTGAAGCGATTAAAAAACTGTCTGACAATTTAAAGCGCAGAGGTAAATGGTTACCTGTGTCACATCCCTTTCTTTAAGCTGATCAGAGCAGTCAAATGATTCAAGTTGCTAAAGATGCAACTGCTAAAACCAGCCTAACTTTTATTCTATTTACAGTAGTAATTTCTTCTGTGTTTCTTTTATCTGCATGATCAATCCCTTCTAGCGTGGCTATGGTCAGTCTTGCTTTGGATTTTTAATTTAGATACTGTCACTGACCCCCTGAGACAGATTTCAAGCAGAATGCCAGCTCGTAAATACGTGACAGATCTGTGGTGCGTTAGCACTAGTTCTTCAGTGGCGTTGCAGAGAAGCTGGATGATGTGCTCTCGGAGACACTGGGTGCCTTTTTCTCATTGTGAGAGTGAAGAGTTGAGCATTACGTTTGAATTCAAGCTGGCTTCAAAGCCTTGCCGTGCCAGTTGCTGAAGCTTAGGGTAAAAGGAAGATCTAGAAACCAAATGTGTCATCTAATTTAAGCCAAGATACTGTGAGTTGGCACAGCAAACAACTGAAGGATGAAGGAAATGATAATAAGAAAATGTAACCACTTCAGACTGATACAGCATTTGGAGGTGGTTAAACTGATACACATCTCTGATTTGGAACAGTCAGAATTCAAACTGGTGTGGGATGTGCTTTGGAGAAAAATACTAAAGTGTTTCAGTAAAAAATAGCAATTGTTTACATGCTAATTTTGCACCTTAATTTTAAACTTTTTTTTTTTGCCTCTTGTCCAGGTTCTCTACCATCCCTAATTGTTGGTGAACATAGACACCAATTCCTGATTATGACTTTTACATTCTTTAGTCTAAGATGCTGGGCTTAATTTTTTTTTTTAATTCACGTTGAAGTGTAACACCACCCTGTATTTCACAAAGGGTGTGTGTACATGTGTGTACGTGCATGTGTGTGTTTTACCTGTTTCCATGGATGGAGCATGCACCATTAGTAACTCAAGACCATTTGATACTCTGAAACTAAGTCATCTTGTTCCCTTCCCTATGATGATTCTGCTTTTGGACTATACAGGAAAAGATCCTTAAGTTCAAGCAGATGTAAGAATAAATCTGGAACGCTATTTCCAGTCATATACATTATGATACTACTTCAAGATTTATATATACTTATTTCTGTTATTGTTATTTTAATTGTGTAATTAAAAATACAGAAGTAAATTGAAATGGCTCCACTAGCCTCCTAATTGTCATCTAACCTTGTAAACCTTTCACAAACTTATTTGGAAATATGATAATAGTAGCAATATTCTGAATGGTCAGAGTTGCTCTAGAAGATGAGGGGCATAATGAGTAATATCAAGAGATGAAACACTATGCTTTGGAATATAAAAGTCTTAATGTCAGAGATGACCATGTCTCATGTGATTATGCTCAAGTATTACTTCAAGATTGCATCAAGAGGTACAGAGTTCGTTTGCTTCTGCTGAGCATGTATGACTGAGTGAAGAAACCTATTTATATAATCATATATATGAAAGACTGATCTAAAAAAAAAAAGTTTTGTTCTTGGACATTTCAGTTGCATTTAGTGCTGGTGTTTGAGTGCTGGCAGGGGATACCCAGAGGGGCTGTGGGGTCCCCGTCCTTGTGATATTCAAAAGCAAACTGGACATAGTCCTGGGCAGCCAGCTTGAACAGGGGGGTGAGGCCAGACGATCTCTGGAGGTGCCTTCCAACCTCAGCCAGACTGTGATTTTTGTATGGATCAGGGCAGCCATCTGAGACGGCTAGCATTGTTGATAGGACATGTTTTCAAGGATGACTGTGGCAGCTGAGTGGGATTATCCTTGTTAGGTAGGCATTTTCTGTTTTGACAGAGAAACCTCTAGCAGCGGGTAGACTCCTTGGAGAAGCACCCCCACGGTCACAGTTGTTCAGTCTCAATACCCAGCGACTCGCTCTCGTTAGCTATTTGTGTGATAAATTAAGACGTCCAAAAATCTTAAATCTGTGAAGGTGGTTGTGAACTGCAGCCAGGCCTGGCTGTACTAGATGAACTGTTCCTGGAGTTTGAGCGCTTCGTCTGTGCAGGGTGTGTGACCTTGCCATTGCCCTCTGACTCTCTTTTGAACTGTCTGACTTATCCAGGTCCTCCTGATCCGCTGCCCAGCTGAGCCTGGTATCGCGTGCAGGGCCTCACCTGCCCGTGTGCCTGGGAGCCTCTTGCCCGCAGCATACCGCAGGGAGCTTGTGTTGGCCTGTGGCCATCATCCACTGCCCTAGCCGGTCCTTCCTCAAATGGTCTTCCTATACCCTGTGAGTAGCCGGAGGGGCCTGGAGATGCACCCTCCTGCGCTGGCTGTGCCGAAAGGCCTCTTGGATGGTCTTCCTTCCACAGGTGGGATGGAGTGGCTGTGGTGGTGTTGGTGGCCCATCTGCTCCGTTGCTTCTGTCTTCGCTTCTGCCTCCCAACCTTGTATCTTGTTGTTTCTCCCAGATTTGTTTCAAAATAATCCCAAACCTCCTGTTAGGCGACACATTCAATGAGGTTGTTGTAACACTATCACCATTGTATCATCAACACCTTTGTATGCAGACAGGTCAAAGCACCCTTTCTTTCATTAAGCACATCCACGTTTTGGTCCTAAACTTGCGTGTTATCAGACTTGGTAGTGGTGAAAGGGAATGTAACCAGGGTTACAGCGGATGTTCAGTAGCCTGAGTGCTGAAGCCTTTCAGGTTTTCATTTCTGAAGTTAGTATATAGGGAAACTTACTGATGAAAATTTAAGAAAATAAAGATCTAGCTGTAACTTCTGCTTGCCAGTTATAATTTTTAGATTATGTCGGCCTCCATTTCTTCCACTGATTCTTTTAAATACATTAAAGGAATTGCTCTGCAGCAAGTTAGGGTAACATTGGAAGTTTGGGTCTCCTGTAGCCTTCTGGAGCTGCTGTCTGACTCAGGAAGGAGCAATGGCTCATTAGGGACACTATAAATAAATACAAGCCTCATTTTTCTGTGCCACTAAGTAGGTCCCACTTCAATTCGGAGCAAATACCTTATGTAAGTCCAGTGAGAGAAACTTTTCCTCAGCGTGTAGGCATTGCTTGCTTTAACCTATTTATAATGAAATTCAAAGCCTGTTTTCTCTTGTGGAGGGTGGACAGAGCTTTATGTGAACTGTCAAAGGAAATTAGGAGTTTAGTAACTGATGCAGAAACAGAAAAGACGTTTCTTTGTATTTCTTCATCCTTGTTTTTTTGACAAATATTGTTAACTGCTGAGAATTTGGTCCACTGTACTAACTAGAAGTTAAAATTATAGAGTTTGGATGTAGCCAAAATAAGAACATTATATTCGTTTCCTTACCACCCCCAATCTTATCGCTGCAATAAGGATCTACAGTAATAGTTTGCTCTTGCTCATTAGATATTCACCTCAGGAAAACAAGTGTGTCTTTGTTCTCACAGATTGGAATACTCTTTTCTATCGTTTTAAAGCTGTGTACATGTTCCTATGGATGCATAAATTGCTTTGAGATTTTTTCTTAATTTTTTTCACATTCTAGTCCAAGTGTTTTGAACTTTTTTTTTTAGTTGTCTTCATTTAAGACAGTTACTTCCTCTGTACGTGACAAGTGACACTTAACCCTCAGGAATGTTAACATGTCCCCGATGAGAATGTGTCTGTGACAGTGAGTGATATATCAAGCACGTGGTTTGTGATGGCATCTGGCGTTACGTAACCGTGGGCTGAAATTATTCACGTGATGTCTGCGGACGTATGAACTTGGCAGAGTGCAGCATGACGATGCTAAAGGCAGTGTCCAAAGAAAACCAAATCTTTCTGTTGCATCTTGCCCATTAGCTCTGGAGGCAGGTACAGCGCCTTGCGGTGCAGTATTAACACAGCAGTTAAGGTGTGATGTTTCCTGCTGGGGTGGCATCCTAATCCATTTTGGCATTGCTGTAACAAGTCAAAAGCACAAGCATGTGTGCCAAAGGGTTTGGTAGAACTGTGGGGACCCAAGGGAAAAGAGATTGAAGATGAAAGCAGGGCTTTTCTTGAGTTTCCAACCTTGCTGTTTCAGTTCAGAGTTCAGTATTTGAAGCACTGATGGAGCAGGGGGAGCAGCAAGCTCCTCTGGAGCCTCGTTCTGCGAGTAGTGTGAAGAAAGTGGTATGTTTGTGATGTGGATGGTAACAATCAGCTCTCGTCACCTGCTGACAAAAAGAACAAAGCAAAGCTATGGTCTCCTGAGTGTAGGAAGACTTTCACTCTGAGTTTGCCATTCTCCTCTGTGGGCTTCCTCTGAGTGAACTGCATCTCATGTGCTGGGCTAACACAGAAGGCTGCGTCTGAGGCCTCTGCGCACGCTTTAACCAGCCACTGTCATGAGTGGAGGTGCTGTCGGAGCTGGCAAAAACCACGACAAGGCTTCTGGGAAGTGCAGTCAAGAGGTATCTGATTAAAAAATGCTGGTTTGTAATAGAAGGCAAGGGTGATGTTAAATCTCTTTAGCATGAAATGCATTGTTTACATGGTGTTTCTCGCTCTAGTGATTTCCTTGGCATTTTTATTGTACCTGGCCTTGTTTTGTGCATAAAGCTGTTAATATAGTTCAATTTTACAATTATCTTGGCCTGTTTGTCTGTTAATGAAAGTGAGGTCTTCCCAGTACTTCCAATCATGCTTTGATTACTTGCTGTTGTTATCCCGCCCGTGGGCCAGGCCACATTCATTCAAAGACTACTGATGTCAAATCTGAGAATGCTGTATTGATGTTTATTGGTGTCTCTTAAAGTTCAAAACTTTTATTTGAGCTGTAGTTAAATGACCTGCTTGCTTCACTTTTGCCAGAGTTGCATTTTAAACCTTTGGTCAGGGGATTTGAAAAATCAAAAGTGAGAGCCACAGGCTGTGTTAGCAACTAGTGCAGTGCGATGGGAGTTGGAGTGTGGAGTGGAGCAGGTGGGGCTTAGCATCCACGTTGGGCATGCTTTGCCTTGGTTAGCTCTGGCCATCCATGAGGTGTGCTCCAGGAGCACGTCTTCCCATTGGGTTTGTCCATGAGGAATCCAGTTTGCGTGCTCTCAAACCCATCCACAGTGTGAACTGCAGTGGAGTGTGAGGTACCGTGCTCCCGATGAACCAAAATGCACACATAGTTGCCCTTGTAGCAGGTGTTGGGGAGTTGGGTCGGCTCAAAAGGTCAGTGGCTGAGATGGGTCCTTGGCAAAAAGTGGCCAGATAAGGCATTACTGACAGTAAAATTAAGAACAGGGATGTGGTAAAGGGACTGAGATAAAAAGCCAAATATGTAGCTTGATTGAAGCTGCAGCTTGTCAATAAATTAGTCATCCGCTTTGCTGGTGGCATGGTTGCGGGTACAGAAGTGTATTACAGTATTAGAAGCAGATAGGATTTTGATCTCAGCAGTTTAGGGAAGTTGGAAATAGTGTATATTGGTGATGTAAACCTAAACATGAATAACTGATTCAACGGAGAGTTGATACTGTTCAGGCAGCATTGGGAAGGAATTATGATGTTTGTTAAAATGATTGAGATAAACATAAAGGCATGTTAGATATATGGAGATTAGGCCCAAAATATGCAGCTTTGCAAAGAAAGAGACAGCCTAGATGTGGAGGAGAGGGTGTTTTAGCCAACTGCGACACCCCTGTTTAGTTGACCTTTAGCTTAAGCAAATATGATTGCCCAGGTTGTTTTTTGACAGCCAGCTGTTACCACCATTGTATTCTGAGCTGGCTGCCGTATGTTTTTACTGATGAACAAACACACCAGCTTTTCAGGTGAGTGCACGTCCTCATTCCATGAAATAAACACAATACACAGCAGAAAAGGGAGGAGATAGGAAAATGAGGGTTGTATTGTTATATCCATGTTACAAACACGTGTAACAATATTGTGTGACCCAGGGCGCATGCTCTTGCTAACATTTGTCTGTCTTTATACTTTTAACACTAGGTCTACCCTGAATTACAAATCACCAACGTTGTTGAAGCCAACCAGCCAGTTACGATCCAGAACTGGTGCAAGAGGGGATGGAAGCAATGCAATGGCCACCCGCATATTGTGGTTCCCTACAGATGTTTGGGTGAGTGACTGTCAGTCTGGTTTTCCTGCTCTTTGTTTTCAGTCTTTTCATTAAAGAGACAGAGATTCTACATAAATAATCTTTTGTATCTCTATTATCACTTTTTCTGAGGTGGATTTTGTCCAATTTTTTAGTCCTTTGGAACTGCATTGACTAGAGAGAAAATAATTCTGCTCTCCCTGGTACTACTTTTGTGAGCAATTCCAAAGCAGGTTTCCACTTACTCTCCTGACTTCTGTCATTATGTGTTCTCTCCCCTCTTTTCTTTCCATGTAGATATATATGTATGTGTGTGTCCAGCTTACAGCTTTTTCCTTATAAGTTACCCATACTTTCTCTAAAGAAATACTACTTTTTTCCCATTTTTTTGGGTATATCTAGTACTTGGTCTCTTACTGTGAAAGACAGTGGGAATCTGGTTTTATTGAAAGTAACCAAAAGATAGATTATAAAGTGCCCTGTTTCTTCTGCAGCTTTACTTGTCTAGCAGTTGGTTGCTGTTCTCTTCTATGTCCTTGGTGATTTGAACTGATTCACCAGTTTAGAAGAGTGGTTCAGTCTTTTGGGGTTTTTTTTGTTAATCTTTATTTCGCATTTAGCTTTCTGTTGGCATTCAGAAAACAATCGTTGTTGTTTGTTGTTGTGCTTAAAATGTTAATAAAAATGTTTTCTTGAGATTATTCCATGAGCTATTCAAATATGTTACTTTACCAGTGCCATTTGAATTAAAACAAATTATCTGCCTAGTTCCTTGTTTAAATGCTGGAGTTCAAAGTTGGAACTTGTTTTTCTACTAAGCCAGGGCAGCTAAAATATTGTGTAGATAGCAACTCAGTTATTCCTTGAAATAAATAATGAAAAAAAAATCCAGGCCATACACATTCTTCCTATAATTTTGTTCATTTGTGTAGAATTGGTTAAACACATGGCACGCTCTACCTGATGCCCAAGCATGCTACCACTTTGGTCAGAGGTGCCAAAACAGCAGGTGTGCAAAAATCTGTACTAAGAAGTACGAATCTGGGAAATTTTACTGTTCAGCAAAGTATCTGGATCTGATCTTTGTTTGTATGGATAGGAAATAGGTGTTTCTAAACTTGTGGTGTATTGTTGTTGATGCTACTGCAGGTAAGAATGACTAGGTTATTCTGGGCAAAAGTGTTTAAGGAGAACCCAAATTCAGGCCTCTTGGTTGACTAATCTGAATACTCCCTGCGGGAAGGAACCTCCTGCTTGTGTGTTTTCCAGACTTCTACCTGAGTTGAGTTGGGATCACTTCCACCAACATTTTTAACACTAAAAGGAACATGCTCTTCTACCCATTTGTTGCTGTGTTTTCTTTAGTTTTCTATAGTCAAGATCGACACGACAAGCTGATGTTTCTATGACCTGGTAGAGTCAGATAAGCAACTTGTGATAGGTAGGGCAGAACTGCAGCCTCACCTAGCTTCATCATGATCTATTTGATTTAGATTCCATGTGACTGCACTCGCACTAATTAGAGATGTGACAGACGAAGATCAGACCCGTGGAACTATAAAAACTAATTTGTATTATTTATTGTATTGTCATGATAAACAGCTCTGAATTATGATCAGGGAACTGTTATGCACAGGACTCTCTATATTTATGTAGATTTGGTCAGTGCCCTGGAGAACTTACAACCTAATTTAACATAAAAGACAATGTCATCACAAGAACAAATGAATATAAATTGGCCATGAATAAATTTAATTTGGACATTATAAGGAAGCTTCTGCAAGAGCAAGGAGCCCCAGCAGCCTTCTGGTAAAAGGAATAAGGAGTCTAGTAATTTAGAAGGAAGTTCATAAATTTATGAGCAGGACTACATGTAGTTTCCTGCAGGAGTGAGGAACTCGGCTTGGGACTTTCAGGGTGTCGTTCCTGAGCTGCTGTTTGGAATGAAAAACTGTCGGGAGTTGAATGTCTGCTGTTGTAGGTAGCAAGGTAGCCTTTGCTTGCTGGAGGCAAACATTTTAAAGACATTTAAGCACCTCATGCCATTTAATGCTTTGCCCTTTCCTCCTATTTTCTATTCTAAAATCCCCCTATATGCTATTTGTTGTCTGATTTCCTTGTAATTGAGGCTTACACCTTTGTGTCTGCCTGTATTTGTGTCTCTTGTCTTTCTCCTATGCTGCCATTCATCTTTTGACCCTGACTACAATAAAACTAATAGGAACAAAACCCTTGGATACTGATGTTCCCAAGAGTTACTGGGGGAAGAGCAGCCACATAATTACTTTCACTGGAGGGAAAATGGTGAATGTGGCCATTACCTGTCATTTCTCCATCAAGCAGCCCTCTGCTTGTTGTGTATGGTTAAAGCTGGACTTCGAGTGGGGTGAAATTGCATTAGCTGAGGAGGCTGGAGGAATGAGTCAATTTCCTGGGAGGAAAATGTGAGGCTGGGAGTACAGCCCATCATGGGAAGTGGGGTTTGCTTAGTACCCAGCGGTGGGGTGTTCATCTGTTGCTGGCAGCCCAAGTTGGCTCTCCTGTTGGCTCACTACCTTTGTAGTGGTGAAGCTGGTAATGAGATGCGGAAGTCTTGAAGGGGAAGAGAAGTGTCTTTTGGGTTTTTTAATGAGCGCTGTTCATTTACTTTTCCTGTTGGACAGGTACCCTTTTAATTTATTGCTTTGATTTTTCTGTAGTCTAAACGTTGTGGTCAAATTCCTTGAATACTCTTGCTGCCTTGTATGTCAGAGGGGTTGACTGTAGGCAGGGAAGGTGTTTGAATTCACACTGTCAGTGTCTCATGGCTTTGACAGATTATCTTCCTTAATAATTTTATGCAGTATCATATTGGCTTTTTATTTTGGTAACTAATCTTACAGCCTGCACAGACAGCTCAGCATGAGGATTTTATTAATTATCACCGTAAGCAGTTTTATGTTTGCTTGGGATACTTCTTCCTAAATCTCACTTGTTATAGAGTTAGGGAGTCCTGAGAGCTTTTCCATCTTTCTCTCCTGCTAGTACTATTTCAGTGTTAAAAGATACCTTTTTTTTTAAAAAGTTGGATCTTGCCTGTCAGCTCTGCATGTGCTTCTGCTATCCTTGGTGTGGTAGCTGGTAGTGGGCAGGTTCACAAGTCAGGCACTGGCAATGCCCACTCCTCAGTAATGTTAGTGCAAGTGGACCCTTTGTGTAGACCAAGGTGAAGTCCACTGATTGGTAAGAATTAAGATGCCAAAAGAAAGTTTGGCAGTGAGCAGCTGATTGCAGGGTTGAGTCCTTGCTGTAAGAATCGCCTTCAGTATCTTGAGTCAGCTTAGAGTTTGTTACATCTTGACATTTGTTTTCCACAGAGGTGAGAAACAGTGAGTGACAGAAATGTCTGCTTTCAGGCCAGAGCATCTTCACTGTCCATTTGCATCCCAGTCTTCAGCCGAGGCTTTCCGGGACACGTAGAGAGCATGTCACTGCAGCGCCTGGCGGCTCCGTTAGCTTTCTCTCTGAGATGTGTGCATGTTGGTATTTATGGCAGCTATTTGTAGCGGTGTACTTTAGTAATATTGATCAGATTTATTAGATTACACAGCTTCATATTTTCTTAAGTGGATGCATGAAAGCAATAATTTAAATAAGGCAAAATGAAATCCCCTTATTTGTGTCAGCCATATGTCTTTGCAATGACCACATAAATATGACCCCAAAAAATGTTCTAATTGCACCCCCTCCCCCCCCTCCCCAGTCATTACTGGTTTAATTTATTTTTAAGATATGGTTTTGTGCCTGTGTACACAAAACTGCAGGCTTTGAGAAAATGTTCTTGTGCAGTAAATCTGGTTTACTGGTGTATTCACTGCATGCTTCCAGGGACACGGGATTACTGTACAGCTTCAGTTCGTTGAAGGGAGTAAAATTCACTGTTGACTACATTTTAGTTCCCTTTCTGAACACACAAGTTTTGATATGAATGCCTAGCTAATTATACCAAAAAACCCACCAAGGTTGTGCCTGGAATGAATGATTTAAATAGAGATACACGTAATTGACTGTTCTTTCGATTTACCTGGTAGTTTACTTGCAGTTTTAACTGTGGGATTTTTCCACACAAGTGTGTGAAATGCCTGTTTACTTCTGCTCTGTGGCAGTACTTGCTATTTATTTTTCCCCCCTCTCTCGCTCACTGCCTAGTGAACCTATTTCTGACTGCAAGGGCAAAGCTCTTCTGGATATTTTGGAAGCACTTTCCACTGGCTTTTCCTTGCAGTACCTAATTAACAGAATGACATTAAATAATTGTCTGGGAGTTTTCCTGTCCCTGCTAGTTTAGCTATCCGCCTCCAGCTTGCCTAGGTCTCCACTCAGCCAAGTGAGTGATGCAGACAAGCCTCACACTGCACTTTTTTCCTAATATAAAAAGTGCACTTAGTTTCAGCCTACACATGTCTATTTTCTGACAGCACTAGCTGACAGGAAGGAGTTGGGCTGACAATCTGTATTCCTTAGCAGGGACACCACGGGTAGCGAAATCCTAGGCACTGTGAAAGGCACAACTGTTCGTTGGGAGGAATTCTTTCATTTCTCTTCTCTGCTCCCTCATAGACAATATCCCTGCCTACTAGTGGTATTTTTGGTATGGTGCTGGCGGGCGGAGGAGAAAGCCCTGCCTGCACGGGCTAGGCACGTGTCTCTGTGAAACCGCAGGCGCTGCAGGGATGTCAAGGTGTCCTAACACACTGGCTTCCTTCCACTGCAGCAAAGCCTTGGCAGGTGCTCCCTAGCCTCATCCTTGCCCAGGTCCAAAACCTGGCTGCAGGCTGGCAGCTCTTCGGCCTTGTGCCAGCGGTCACTTTTGTCCTGTTTCTGTACCCTCGCAGGTGAGCTAATTGAAGCAAGCTTTTAGGGCTTCAGTTCATCAAGGGTGCTCTTAAATGTGCTGCTGTGCAGTGGCATAATTAAAAGCATGCCCTGATAGATGTCATTGAACAGAAACAGTTTTCCCTGCGTAGCTGAACCCTGTTGGCCCAAATGTTGTGGGCAGCTTCCATAACAGAGAAGAAAGTGGCTGTTAAGCATCAGTTGGGTTACTGGTCATTCATATGAACAATAACGAGTTCATTTTTTTATTCTAACTCTAAGCAACTGTATTGACTGGTGGTTTATAGCTTTGTCTCCAAGTGTTTTCTTTGCAGAGCAGGACTGTATAAACTGTTGAAGTGGCCTTTGGCTGGTTTCAGGGAAAAAAATATCATCAGTTGGAGGAAGAGGTGGTGACTGGGCAGAGAAATCCTGAATGAGTTCACCCACCAGAAGCACAAAAACTTCCTCAGGCAGTCATGGATCTGTTTCCGGAGGCTTCCACCTCCTCATGAGCCAAACGTCAGTTCTGCTGTTGGTTTAGCTGAATCCCAGCTGAAGGCATGGAAACCTTGAAGAGACAAAGCAAAACTAGCATTCTGGTAGTGACCTGAATGTGCCTTTATGCATGACTAAGAGTAAAATATAAAACGTCTTGGTTTTGTATGATAGGCCCAGAAGAAATAAATATGAGCTTGTGTATTTCGGTGTATTTTTAGGGTGTTTACTTGTTTGGTGAAAGCAGTAAGGTTTTAATAGAAAAGGATTTGTGGAACAGGTCAAAACACAAACTTCTTGAGATCTTAAACATAACAGCTGTGGAGATCTTCTAATAAAACAGTAAAAAAAATTCCTTATAGGCAAATATTGGAAATGAGGGGTTTGTTTCTTCACAGTGGAGGAAGGAAGCCAGAACAGGTGATACATACACCTCAGGAACAGCTCACAGGAACCAGTCACTGATAGTGAAAGTCGTCTTCATAGCTGCCTCTTTTTTTACCCTTACCTGAGATTTCTGTCACTGAACTGAAAGCAGCGGTAAGATGTCATCCTGAACACCTCCCGGCCTCAGAGGAGGATTGAATGTTGCCAGCAGATTTGATGCAGTTGTTAGCTGCAGAGGAAGAGTCAGTGATGGGAATGGCTGGGTATTTCTGTATGGTGCTAGGGAAGATCCTGGAAATGGATTTCGTTGAGCCTGTTTTGGGGGGTGGTGTGCTTCCTTGAGGTGCTGAACTCTTATTGGACTTGTCAGTGAGTATGATATTGAGGAAGAGGCTTTCTCAGTTGTTTTTTAAAGGAGTAGGTAGGCAAATGGATAGCATGTCTACTTTGATTTTTCAAAAGAAATTTAACAAGGTCCATTACCAGAAGCTATTAAAGAAATTAATCTACCACGGAATAGAAGAGAAAACTCTTATGTGTCAAAATAAGAAGAAAGATAAAAAAAGACAGGAATTAATGGTCCATCCTCAAGGTGGAGAAAGGTCACCAGTAAGATCTCAAGGGATCAGTTCTTGTGCCTGTGACATTCAAAATATTTGTGGTGATTCGAAAAAGAGGGTAAACTGGGAGGTGACCTGTTTGATGATGACACGAAGTTATTCAGGGTAGCATTAATAAAGTGTACTGGGTTTGAGTGGCAAAGTTTTGGTAGCGGAGGGTAGTGCCAATGCCAGCCAGCTCCAAGACGGACCTGCCCGTCAGCGAAGGTGGTAGCGCCTGTGTTGTATTTTAAACAAAGCCGGAGCGGGGTGGGGGTGTATGGAGAAGAGCAATTGCAGCCAGGGAGAGAGGGAAAGAAAGGTAAGTGAGAGGAACAGCTCTGCAGACTCCCAGGTCAATGGAGAAGGGAGGGGAGGACGTGCTCCAGGTGCCAGAGCAGAGATTCCTCAGCAGCCCGTGGTGCAGACCACGGTGAGGCTGGCTGTGTTCTGCAGCTGTGGAGGGTCACGGGGGAGCACAGACCCACCTGCAGCGGGGGAGCACAGCCCCACCTGCAGCCTGGGGAGGACCCCAGGGGGATGCCTGAAGGAGACTGACCCCATGGGCAGCCCACACTGGAGCAGGCTATTGGCAGGACCTGTGACCCTGTGGATAGAAGGGAGCCCAGGCTGGAGCAGGTTTGCTGACAGGACTTGTGACCCCAGGGGGACCCAGGCTGGATCAGGCTGCTCCTGAAGGACTGCACTCCACAGAAGGGACCCACGCTGGAGCAGTTCATGGAGAACTATAGCCTGTGGGAGGGACTCAAGTTGTAGAAGTAGGTAGGGAACTGTCTCCTGTGGGAAGGACACCACACTGGAGCAGGGTGAAAGTGTGAGGAGTCCTCCCTACCCTGAGGAGGATAGAGCAGCAGCAATGTGTGGTGAACTGACCAGTGTCCCCTTCCTCATCCTCCTGTGCTTCTCAGGGGTGAGAGGTAGAGAAATTGGGAGTGAAGTTGAGTCTGGGAAGAAGGGGGGGGGGGGGAAGGTGTTTTAGGATTTGGGTTCCATTCTTTTGTACTCATGATTTGATTGGCAATAAATCAAACTACTTTTCCCCAAATTGAGTCTGTTTGCCCTTGACTGTAATGAGTGAGTAGTATCTCCTTTGTCCTTATCTTGACCCATAAGCCTTTCCTTATATTTTTCTCTCCCGTGCCCAGCTGAGGACGACAGTGATAGAGCAGCTGTGGGGGGGCACCTGGCCTCCAGCCAGAGTCAGCCCACCACATAAAGGCAAACTGGAGAATTTCAGACCAGTGTTTGGTTGACTGGAGGGAAAATGGCAGGTGAAAATTGATGTAGTAAAGGCAGTGTACATGGGAGAAGCACATAATAAATTAATCCTACCTTAGTGTATATGGTGATACTGTGAGTAGCCTCTAACTTCTCAGGACTGAGACCGTGGGTATTAATGGCTTTGTGAAAACATAAGTTCTTCAGTGCCAAAAAAGGCAGTTTTAGGGATTATTAGGAAAGGAATGGGGAGCAAGATGTAGAACAAAGCTCTACTACTGTGCCAATTATGTGCTTATGTGTATTTCTGCAGTTCTGGTCTTCCTCATAAGAAATATATAGTAGAAATCAAAGAGTTTAAAGAGTGATGGTGAGGGCTTGAAATATGATATAGCCCCTGTCGAAGAAATGACACACTAGATTAGGACTTTCCAGCATAGAAAGATGCCTGGAGGTTTCACAGTGCTCTGTGAAGTCATGAGTAGCTTGGAGAGGTTGGATGAGGAATGGTCATTCACCTGACCTTTCACGGTGAGACCTCGGGTTATCAAATGAGACTTTCAGGCTCCAGGCAAATGGAAGTCACTGTACAACTATGTTTTACTGTACAGTGTGTATATGAGCTCCTCATCCCTCTGCCACAGTGTCTTGTGGATGCTGAGTGCTTACAAAGGTCGAAGGCCCAGGTCAGTTCAATGCGGGATGACTCATGAGGTGTTAGGGACCTTAGTCTTGCGTCTTTGGAGGTGGTGGTGAAACACTGCTTTGGGGACATGTTGCCACGTGTTTTTCTACACTTTACACCCTTTTCTGATGTTCTGTTTCAGGTACCTGCTATTGACCACTTGAGCTAAGAAGTGATTTTGGACTGAGATAGGCATTCTTCTGCTTACATGGGTTGCTTCCCCATATCAGAGCGCTTGCCATCAGACTTCTTAGCCTTCTCACGCCTAACCTGCTCCTCTCCTGCTTTCCTGTATCTCCAAGGGCTGCTGGCTCCATCCTGCTCTTGTTACTGAGTGTCTCTCACTCCAGGTTCTCCAGCCTCACTCCCTTCTTTGGGTGACCAGGCAGTACTGTCTTGTCCATCACCATTCCACTGAAGTCTCCTTGCCCCCAGGCACTGATATTTCTTCACCTCTCCTTTCCTAATGTGTAATCCTCCTCTTAGCTCAGCATCCATCCTCTCAGCATGTTGTCTTCTGCTTCCCCTCAGCATCTGCTATCCAAACCAGTCTTGCATCTGCTTCCCAGCTCTTCATCAGCTCAGCCGTGCGTCTCCACTCATTTCACCTCTCGCTTGATGGTACCTGAGCCAGGCAGACAGAGAGAGACTCTGATCCTTCCTGAGAGCAATGTGATCGGTCTGTTCTAGCACAAAGGCAAGGTAGCACTTGAGGGGAAAAAATACCCTTCTGTCACAGCTAAAACGTGCTCTGGGTTCTGAGTGATAAGCTGTTTGTGCACACCTGTCAGTGCCTCATCGGACATATAGAAAGGTGTATCTGTCAGTGCTTCACTGGACCCAAAGAAAGGTATAATTGACTCAACTGAATTTCTGGTAGCATTATATATTTAATTAATATATTAAAAAAATATATAAATATTTTTCAGAGTGCAATAAGAATTTGCTTTAATAAAATGATCTCAATTATGATTGTTAATAGGCACAGACTGAGGGTTGTTTCTGATGGTGCTTCATTTTGTGTTGAAGGAAGACCCCGTTGCTCTGTCAGATGATATAGCTGCTGTGAGATACTCTACTTAAAGCTTGGCTAAACTGAGAAAATTGCATTGTGTAACAAATGGCCATTGGTTTCTCCTTTGGTGGTATTTGATGAATGTTTTAAATTGTCTTTAACTTCCCTTTTTCAGTGAAACATACAGTGGTTGCATGTTTCTTTACAGCTGCATTTAATTCTTCTAAAACAACCAAAAAACCCCAACAAACCCCCCACCTTAAATCCTTAAGATTTTTTTTTTCCCTCCACTGCTATTTCTGTCTTGTATGTAGCTTCTAGCATTGCATGAGGTGAAGATTTCTTTAGTCTTTATTTGAAGTCTATCTTCTAGGCAGGATGGAAGAACATTATTGTCTGTAAGTGCTGGTGGTGATCTTCCTGTCCCTCAAATCCAACATCCCAACTGATTAAACCAGGGAAACTCAGTAATAATGTTTCAGGCTTGAAATCCAGAAGAGAAAAAGCCGCAGTAGTGGGCAGAACTTCGGGAAGGAGTGTCTTGGTGTGGAACTGCATTTCCAAAGCCTTGCGGGAGAGTGGATTAGGCTCGTGATGTTTTTTAAATGCCCGTTTCTTGCTGGAGGCTGCACTGTCCTCTGCCTCGTGTACATGGGAAATAGGGAGCAAAGCAACAGTTCCGCCTGATGGTTACTTTGTGCAGAAGCAAATGGGTGAATTCTTTGGGAACACTGGGTGCAGTTCCTAGGGTTTTGTCCTTGAGTATGTCTGTTAACTGCTTCCAGGGTCCCCTTGGCTCTGGACACAGCTGAGCCCCCTTCTCCTTTCATGAAACCTGAAGTGGCAGTGCTTCCAGGGTATCAGCAGCCTCTGAACAAAGCTGTTATTGTGCACCTGGAGTTGCAGGGTATGTCTGTGCTGGGGTTTTTGAACAAAGCTGTTATTGTGCACCTGGAGTTGCAGGGTATGTCTGTGCTGGGGTTTTTTGCTTACTTGCAACAGTATTGTTGTGCCCATACAATGCAGAGATGGCCTTGCACTTTAACTCTGTTGCTTAGAATTTAAGTTCTAAAGTGGTTTCTAGATTTGGGATTTTTTTTTTTATTTCACAGTACTTTCACCAATATGTCAGAACTACTTTTCATAAAAAATGTGGGTTTTAGCACAGTAAAATGGCTCTTTTTTTATCAACCATATCAACAACATTTAGAAAAAAGCCTCTATAAGCACTACAGCCGACAGTGTATGTATTATTTTTTGTTGTCAGAGTGCTGCTGTGAATTAATCTCCGTATTTGCCTTTAATTTAGGCAGGCAAAATCCTGTATGTAATGATTTAAGTGGCTTTCTTTGAAAGGTGTTTTGTCCTCTCTCCTAAGAGACTTTAGACATTTGTTTGTAAACATACCCTTCCATTCTCATCCTTAGCAGATAAGCCTGGCTTTTGGGGAAAGTCTGTGTCAGAGAGCTCATCTGTAACCTTGGAAAAGCGTCTGCAAAATGACTTTCAGTGAGTGTAGGAAGGAACTTGGTTAATTTTCAGTAAAGTATTTCTCATTTAGGGCACATTGCCCTTCAGGCAAAGAGGACTGATAAAGCTAGTACTTAGGATGTGACAGCACAGCGCTTAGCATTTATCCGCCCTGAAAGGATAAATTGCCCATGACTGGCAAGGGGAGGCATGGCAGCATTAAAGGGCTGCACGAGAAGTGCTGGAAGTCGCTCCAGTCTAGCACACGTTCATCCATCGTGCCTCAGGGAGAAGGAGAGGTATGGCGTCACATACCCAGCAACGTTCCCATGAAATGGTGAGCTGGGATTCAAGGTCTGCATCCACAGAGCTGTGCTGGGATGACACCAGCCGTCTTCCTGCTGGACAGATGGATCACTGTGCTCGGAGTATGTCCCTAGGGAAAG
>NW_010239216.1:27427-28472 GCF_000690775.1 Eurypyga helias
TGCTTGTGTAAACATCCGAAATCTCTGCAAGATGAACATGCTGACATTTGAAGGTCAAACATGCTTCAACACTTCCAGTCCCTTACCCAGAAGCTCAGGCATCTTTATCATGCAAGCAGGAATTCCCTTTGGGTTCCTTCCTCATTCACATGAAAACTTATACTCATGGTTGATGCTAAAACCTACTGTGGAACAGGAGCTGTTTTATGTTGAAACGTAGCGTTTTATTTTCTTGCAGAAAACTCCTGCAATGGATAACGTAAGTTGAGGTTGGTTCTATGCAATTCATAAGAATGAAGCATCCGTTAAGTGTCTAAGAGTTCAGGTTTTGATGAATGCATGTAGATACTAGATTATCTTTGAAACTGGAAAAGTAAGCTACTTTTAGTATGCTTGTCATGGGGCCAGTGGCAACAGAAACCTGAGAAATTTCTCATGCAGTTGCATTTGATAGTTTTGGTTTGTGGTTTTTTTTAATAGAACTGTCCCAAATTCTCTCAGATTTTACTTTAGATTACTTCTTTTTTTGAAGGGGGGAGGGAGAGGGGCATTTAAAAAAAGTCTGCTTACCTTGAAGCTCTTAAAATTTAGACACATTTTATTAAAAGCACTGAAAACTGAGAGCCAGGTAGACTACAACTGGAGCCCTCCATCTGACTCGTAAAGAAGTGGAACAGTAGTGTGTGTATATATATATATATGAAACTGTTTTGACTCTGTGTGTGACTCTTGTGCTTGGAAAGCTGCATGGAGGTCAGGTGGGGGTTAAGTGCCCAGGATGGGGCTGGATGGTCTGGGGACCTGCCAGCTTGGCCCCAGGAAGCCGGGGGGATGCTGATGGCAAGGCGCTCTGTTCCCTCTGGATAGAGCTGCTCCCCTCCTACCAGCATCTGCCTGCCTGCCAGTCTTACCTGGCCTGTTTGCATAGTCGGTATCATGGGTTTATGTAGTTACTCATCCCTGTTGTTACAAAAAGCTAAAGGAAGAACAACTGTGGTAACCAGGGGCAGGAATGCCCTGCCATTTTCTTAACAAAGCAAGCGGC
>NW_010239216.1:28503-43173 GCF_000690775.1 Eurypyga helias
TCTGGTGGGATTGTCTGGGTGGCTTTTTGTTTTAATTCTATGAATGCATTTTTTAATTTATTCTTTGTGAGAAGGCTTGGTTTTATTTGAAATTGTGCCTTCGTTGGGTTGAAATGGAGAAACTTGCCCGTGTTGGGGGGGGGGTTACAGAGTGATGGAAGTGAAAAATCTGGTGCTGCAGGGTGGTGGTGCGTGGTCAGTTTGGTTTTAAACTTCTTAGACTGGATCTATATATGCATAGATCGTACCAGCATAATACTCAATTCCCACAGCCTGCTGGTTAAGAAAAATACAGCTAATAGCTTTAATACTTCATTAGCTTGAAGAACTGCTGCTGATTTAGTGATTACAGTATAGTCTTCCTTCATGAGTGGTTTCATCTATATTAGTGAATGTATGATCAGTTCTGCATTTCGCTTTTGCTGTGGATTTAAACTTTATTCAGACATTTTGAACTTTCTTACTCACCTTCCAGGTTGAGAAATAATAGTAGGGTTTCTCAGTGTGTTCGGAATCATGTGGGAACTCATCTTAATTATTGCCAAGAGAACTTAAAGGTGAATTTGTTCCATTTAAATATGTCAACCTAAAGCTAATCGAAGTACTTCAGTTTCAGTAGAGCATGCTTAAAAAAAAAAAAGTCATAACCTTTCTTTCTTAACCTCCTGAATTTTTGTTGTCATTTTCTACCCTGGAATTTTTTGTGTATACCTAAAAAATGCAGAATTGATAAGTAGGAGTTGTATCTTGGTTGTATCAAACCAATGTGCTTAACCTGGCCACTTAAAATGCTTCCTAATTGTTCAGTTTGAAGTACTGAAAGGTAGCAAAAACATGTACTAGGGATAACGAATGAGGATCGTGATTATTGGAAGTTATTTACTTTCCGCATTAATATGTTTGATTTTAACTCCCAGTAGCTTTGTCAGTAAGTTCTTGATGTATAAAATATTTAAATTACCCCATTTCTTTTTCTATTAGATCATTGCAACTAGGTCAACAGAAAATTGAATCATAACAACTTGGTATCAAAGTTAATTTTGGTAACACAAATTAATTTTAGCTTTGTAGTAATACTGTCTCCTACTTCTTTTTCCAGAAGGTACTGGGGTGAATACATAAGCAGCGTCTGCTGCTTAGGAAGTCTGATCCTCCGGGCTTTGAAGGAGACTGGATTCTATTTGGTTTTCCTCTTAGCTGTTCTTCACTGAATTGATCTTACATATGGTGTTTTCATACCTTTTAATTATAGTTTTACCTAGGATGCCATTCCTGAATATCTGTTATTTTGTCAAGTCATTCTCTTCCCCTTGTGACTGTTCTTAACCTGTTACAAGATTACTGATTATTTACAATCAGCTCCCTGTGACTACAGCTGTTCAGAAGCTGTCCACCCAACAGACATTATCCTTTGGGAAGAGGACTACCTTACCGTTTTTATAATACTTACCACAGGAGCATCCTGCCCTATGACTGGAAAGCCCGGATTTCACCTTACAGTACAAACGAGAAATGATCAACAGCACGCACACGAGCCTGTGCTGGGGCTGTTTCCTTTTACCTGTTTTCTGGGTTTTCTTCATTCATTCCCTACTAAATAGGTGATAGGCAAACTCCTTCCCTTTGCATATCATGGACTTTCTTTGTGTGTGGCTTTCTTTTTGGAGAACAACCTTCAGGAATATTTCCTTCTTACACAGAAATCCCTTACGAGTTCTGTAATCATTCGCAAATTCAGCTCCCTGTATACCAGGCAATTTTTGTAAGATTTGTTTCATAACCTGGCTGAGCTTGAATTGAATTACATAATTCTTTAACTGGGAAGAACTTGAAGCCATTTGGACAGGGTGTCCATCTGGTGGTGCCTACACTTTCATAGAGGGGCCAATAGCCATCTCTGAACACTTTGCCAGAGCACAGCTGGAGGCAGCACGCAGAGGTTGAAGGATCTGGGTGTCTTTCTATTGCTTGTCCTCCAGCCTTCCTCTTGCAGCTCAGCTCAGCAAAGATCAGTTGACAGACATTTTTGGTGAAATGAATCCCAAAATGGCCTTTCAGTAAGAGGTGTCTCAAAACCCAGGTCTCTGATTTTGCTGATGGTGTGGGCACACTGGCAAGAGAGCAGGCTGGGGGGTACAGGGGAGGAAGAGGAGAGCATGGAGCCTGCCCTTTTTTTGACAGAAGCCTTGAGCCTAAGTCAGTCTAAAACAATGTTTACAGTATACAGTATTCACAATTTTTTTGAAAATGCAACATGAAACATTGGCTACCCAGAGTGTTTTTTGCTAGTTGTCTTGAGATTTATACTGGGTAGGCTTTGTGAATAGAAAACATAGCATGTGTAAATCACAGTCACTGTTGTATTATTGTTGTAGAGCACTGAAGTGATAAGTCTTTCATGTTTCTTTTCCTGTTTAAGATTTTTTTGTGGGGGAAAAAAGTGAAACTTCTGTCTAGTTACAGTGTGAACTTCCCCTCCACGTTCTCTTTTGCTCTGTTCTGTACCTCATAAATATTTTGATATGTCACGTTGTTCTCAGTGTGGGAGGCAAGGTTTTTAGGTTAAAATTTGATTCAATCTTAATCTACTATTTTTTTTCTGTAGCCTATCCAGAACCTTTTTAGTACTTCATTTGTTCTCCTTTATGAACTAACAATGATCTCCAGGTTAATCTGTCACACCATAAAGGTGTAATACTGAAATCTCATATACCTTTCCTTTTTGTTAAACTCTCTGAAACGATAGGCATCTGTAAAGTTTTATTTCAATTTTCAGTTATGTAACTGCCCTCATAATTTACAAAATGTATCCTGTGTCAAGGTGTCTCAAGAGCAACTTTTAAATTATAATGAAAATGGAAGGTGTTATTTCAAGTTAAACTCTTATGCCACTTTTATTATGTATGAGCCATTGGCTGTGTACAATTACTGTTATCTGGTCTGTTACAACAGAACCAATTTGCAGCAGTTTTTTCTACATTATCAGAGGTAAAGCTCTTAAGAAAAAAATGCTCTAAAATAGTCTGAGCTCTGCTGAGGCCAGCTAGTTTAGTTAAGGGTGTTGGAGAAGTGGGAGGATGCCTTTCTGATCCTCCTGAGTGCTTTCAGGTGCCACCTCTTTCTCTGTCCCCCTCCCCTCTTCAGGCTATATGGTTGGCAAGGTGTCTCTGAGGTTGTTCATTGTCCCAAAATCCTGTTGTTGTCAGCTGCGTGTCCACAGGAGAAGGTATGAATGGTGTCTTCGCTGTGTTTTGTGCTGCACTGGGGGAGGTGGGCTAACCCATGTCTGAGCATTCCTTTTTGAGGTTGGTTATCGGTAGACAATACCCCTTTTTCCCTCTCCCCGTTGTTCTCTCCATATTTCTATCACATAGCAAGTGTAGCTGGGGATGAAATGTGGTAGAATAGCACCTTTGGGGGGAAAACCTGCTGAAGAACCCATTGATGTTGCCTCTCATCTGGCAAAACTGCTTAAAGCAAAGTGCTTGTTCTGCTGAACTGGGACTTCAGCCCACTTGACCCTTTTCTGTGATGTGGCAGGTTCAGATTTCCGAGCAAGAATAGCCATGCTGGAAGAAGTGCTCGAGCACCTTCCCTGCTCCAGCAGACCCCTCTGAGGGGGGCTCACCTTGAACTCTTTGGGCAGCCATGGTCTGAAGCCTTGGTTAGACAATGGAGTCCAAGCAACATATATTTAAGGAAAAGAGGTTTTACCCATCGCAGCTTGTACAAAATTGTTAGCTAAATTAAATTCTGTGTAGGTGAAGTTTCTCTTGTTAGTGATTTGAATTAAGCAAGCGAGGAGGCACCTCCTGTCCCGTTTGGTCAGTCCTGGCCTGGGTATGTTAACAGAAAAGCTGTCTCTTCTGCTGAACTTGAACAGGAGCATTGAGGGAAGGGCTTCCTGGGCAGTTAGAGCAGAGGCACTTGTGTGGGTGCACTGTCTTGAGTCTATTCTCCATTTTTGGTTACCACCACAGCTATTGAGCTACCTGGAATGCTGCCTTACTGCTGACATGGGGAGAACTGCCAGGAGTAACATCACTTTTCATCTGCTGCTTTGAAAATTTTTGTTCCTGATTGATTATTAACCAGTCATTTAAAGCTGCCTCCTTCCAGGTGTTGTGTGTAACTCTGTCCTAATGGAATTTGGGTTCTTCTGAGCACTGCCTACATGAAACACTTCGGCCAGCCTACCATTCACTCTGTGTGGGAACCTCTAAGATGCGTTTCAGGTCATTTTAGTGACTACTGTCAAACACATGTAAAAATATACAATCTGCTGACTTTGTTTTCTTTAATATCATTCCTGTGTTCTTTTACACGCTTCGGGCAGATGCTTTGCCCTTAATTTTCTTTAATGATGGTTCAGCTAGACACTTTTGACTAGGGGCAAAAATCTGCATTTAATTTTACAGAATAAGCTTTCATAAACCTTCTCAGATGCATTACAAAATGTTCCATCCCAGTGGTTAGACTTGATTTATTCAATCTAATTTGATCATCCTTTCTGTAGGCCTACAATATATATTTACTGTTCCTGTTTACTGTAATGTCTTCCTTTTTGCTTATCTTGCTCTGAAATCCATTTACTCTTTCAATTTTTTTATCTGTTGATGTGATACAAGGTATTTGAATAAAAAGAAGTCCTTATTCTGATACTGTAAATTAGACTTAGGCACTAGGCAGTGTTTCTGAGCATAAAGTCTGTGCAAATAGCAAATATTATTTTATCATATTTCCCTCAGTATTTGCATGTAGCATACTGCTTATGTTAATCTTTAAGGACAGGATTCAGTTCTCAATAGAACGTGACTTGGTTTCTGTCCACAGTGACTCGTATGTACAAGAAGAAAAAATAAACCAGGTTGGAATTAATCACTTAGTAAAATACTACCATCTTCTACCAGCTCTTGGTAACTACTGCTGTGTTCACTGAGCTTAATTCTTGCCATGAGAACTGGAGAGGAGCAATTTTGTTAAAGTATTGTCTTTTTGGCAGGTAGTAATATTTATATAAAAGTGACATTGCATATTCACAGAAACTGGTTTTCACTGAATGCTGAAAGCATGCTGCACTGGCTTCTGGGTTACTGTGTGCTCTCACGGGAAGGTTGGTGACAACACAGCGCTTTTGCCTTGTAGTAAATCAGGGTGACTCAGCCCCATCATTAGTAGCAGTCATTACTTTTGCATCCTCTCCTTCAAATGGGGTGTGGAGGGTTGGGTCTTGGTGAACAGGAACTTGTACACATTCTTCTGTCAGTACGTTTAATGTCAGAAGCCAGAAGTTGCATTTGCATTGTTTTTGGTTTGGGGTTTTTTAACTATTTTCTAATGTCTGGACTGGGTCCAAAAACTTTGTATACCTAGTAAGGCAGGTGATTTGTCTATTCTGATGTACTGTCTTCCCCATTAACTAGCAAAAGGTGGTGCCAGAAACCCTTTCTGTGAACGGGAGGCTTCAGTGTGTGGTGTTAAGGTATCCCAAACTATCACCCTTGTTTGGGATAAAGAACAGAAGAACAAGCTATTCAGTTAATCTTCTGTGATCATACAGAGTATGTGAAGGTGCCTGTGAACTAGGCAAGGCATCACTTTCTTGGCAGTACGCTAGTTTGCAACAGTTTTTAAAACCCAAACAGTAGGTCACGCGAAGGGTACAGAATAATGATATTTTGAAGGCCAGTGTGACTGAAAAGTCAAGGATTGTTGCAACTTTTTGTTTGCGAGCACATGGGGAGGTGGAGAAGACATAAGGGATGGGTAGAACTGTGGGGTCACTCATGCTGGAAGGGACCTCTGGAGTTGCTGCGTCCAGTTTGCTGCTTGAAGCAGGGCTGATACCGAATTTTGATTCGCTACTCAGGGCTTTGTCTGGTGTGGTCTTGAAAACCTACAAGGACGAGAGAGTTCCTTGTTTTCCCATATTGCTGGTAACACAGCGAAGTCCTTCACCCACAGGCAGTAACAGTTTGAGTGGAGGTGGTCTTGGCAAATAGAATATTCAGGGCTCAGAAGTGTTGTGGCAAGTGATTGCTTAGGTTGTTAATAATCAGCAAGGTATTTCTGCTAAGCTGATCTTCAGCTGCTGCTTATGGAGTTATTTATTCTGTCATCAGAGCCTCTGCACAGGATGGTATTGCAGAAACAATTACTGCCTGAACTTGATTTCATAGTGATTTCTGTTCTTTGCCAGAAGAGAGAGAGAGAGCAACAACTGAATTGAATCACTGCTGAAGTCAAAAGAACCCAAATTTTTATAAAGAAACATGCATTGTGAAGGTGTTTAGGAAGGGGATGAAAAACCAAAGCTTAAATCTTACTGAAGTAAACATTTCCTTGTTTAAAATGTGGTATGTTCCTCATGGGTGACCTAGTGTTTGAAACTGCTTTTGATGGCCCAACCTTAAAGGCGTCTGTAGCATTATCGTTCTTTCCACCCATCTGTAGGCGTACAGTTATTAGGTGGCTAGTGGGGCCTTCTCTAGCCTCACTCCTTGTGCCAGACGCTTTAGCCCAGTTGCTGACAATGGCCCATGAGAAACATCTCATCGTATAGTAGTGCAAAGCACGGTGGGTTTACTGGTCCCAGTTGTGCGGAATTGTTTCCAAGCTTTCTATCTTTGTGCCATTTTACTGTTTGATTGGCATCTTTAGCAAGTCACTAGTACGAATACATGGGGTATTAATGAAATGATTAATCCAATTACTTCCTACTGCATGCTGTTTCTATTTCAGAGACCATTTTCTAGGTACATCTTATGTAATGAAGTGCACTAAGCATCACTTCAGCCAGAAGGGAGGCATGAAATTTTAAACTTCTTGGAGATTTGCACTTGCAGATCTTGCTGCAAAACATGTCAGCTGCTTGCTGTGAGAGAGGGAGCAGAAGCAGCAGCAACCGACGTGCGACTTGTCGTGCATCTCGGCAGCGGTGGAACGTGATGTTAATAGCTGGAGTGTTACAATTCCTGCGTTTGGTAGCATCTATGAAGCATAATCTGTTTTGAAATTCAGCCATATTATAGCTTTTAAAAACCTGAAGGCAGCTGGGGGAAAAATAAGATCCACAAAGATAAGATGCCTTAAGATTTCGAATGTATCTGCTTTTGAGAAATATCATTAAGTTATATTTGGTATTTAAATATAAGGGAGAGCATTAAAATGGGTCCTGCAGTATCAGTCATCTTTTTCAAATCATGGTGTGCGATTTTGTTAATAATTTCTCAAAAAGGTTCTTAGAAATGTTTTTATTAAAAGCTACTAGCTTTTGTTCCTTTTTGACATTTTTGGAAAACCAACTTCATTAAAATCTTACTGAGTAGAGAGAAGAGTGAATGTTGCCTTGAATAAGTCTGGGAATAGTTAATGACTTTTTAAATTTAGATAGACTATTTAACATTCAGATTGAAAACAGTTAAAACTGAACTAGTGGGATTTCTTTTTATTTGATGTGTGACTAGTGCTGACTGGTGTTTGTTGATGGGGAAACTCTATTATGGTACCAGATAGCCCTGTGGAGGTCCAGCACTCACACCTGAAACTAGAAAGCTCTTGTAAATTGAGAAGTATCCTGTCTGGGGAAGAGTAAGTGTTGATCCTCTCTCATAAAATGGGGAGATCACACCTCCTCAACTTTTCCTGGCCATTCTTCTTTCCATGTTATGATTGTCAGATAGTCGTGCCGACACACGAGTTTTTAGCTCTCCTCATGAATTTAGAGCTTTGGAGAGGCAGGCAGTACCCCTGCCAGCGGCAGGAGTTGGAGGACCAGTTGATGGGAAATGTGACTGAGTGGTATCCAATACAGCTCTGCTGGTTTCTATCACCTGCCATAGGAGCCAAGGGCACTTGACAAGGATCTGTGAGCAACCTGTGCTGACCTTCTACAAGGAACTTCTCCCTTGACAGGTTTTTTTGGTGTCCCACCTGGCAGTGATGTCTGCAGAAGTGTGAAGGACCTCGTCAGTCATGGAAGAGATACGTTAATTGGGAGAGGACTTAAGTACATGAGTACGAGGAATAAAGGGAATCTCAGAAAAGTCAGAAGACTACAAGGCAGGAGGCAATTAATGTTTTGAGATGCACTTGAAAAATCAGAAGAGCCTGAAAATGATCAAAAGAATGTATTTTGTCACAGTAATTCTTCCCACCTGAGGCTTTTTCTTAATTTCCCTGATGTTTTTTTTGCATTAACAGTATCTCAACACTGGACTGGTGATTCTGGTATAAAGATCGTTTCAGCTGTGTACCAACAGCCTTTTTCTGTCCTGCATGGAATAGGTCCTTCCTTGAGGTGACAGGTGGTCCTTTCCCAAGAACGTGTGCAGCACCCGTATGTATGTTAAGGCCAGGGTAGTGCTCCTGTTTCCTCCTCCTGAGAGTTAGTGAGTCCAGGTAGTGTTGTTGGAAGGGACCCACACTGGAGCAGTTTGTGAAGAACTGCAGCCCGTGGGAAGGATTCATGTTGGAGAAGTTGGTGGAGGACTGTCTCCTGTGGGAGGGACCCCCCGCTGGGGCAGGGGCAGAGTGTGAGGATCCTCCCCCTAGGAGGAATGAACAACAGAGACAATGTGTGATGGATTGACCACAGCTTCCATTCCCTGTCCCCCTGTGCTGCTGGGAGGGAGGAAGTAGAGAAATGGGGACCAAAGCTGAGCCTGGGAAAAAGGGAGGGGTGAGGGGAAGGTGTTTATAACATTTTGTTTCTCGTTCTCCTACTCTGATTTGATTGGTAATAAATTTTTTTTTCCCAAGCTGAGTCTGTTTTGCCCATGACAGGACTTGCTGAGTGATCCCTCCCTGTCTGTATCACAGCCCATGAGCCTTTCATTATATAGATTCTCCTCCACATCCTGCTGTGGGGAGGAGTGGGTGAGCGGCTGCGTGGTGCTCAGGTGCCAGCTGGGCCTAAACCATGACAGGTGGCTTCAGAAATCTTTTTTTTTTTTGTTTCCCTTTTGTTTCCCATGCCTTGCTCCCTACAGCCTGCACATTGTATTTTATACTCTCAGTACTTGACAGGGATGTGTACGCTTCAGGTGTGGAAGAAAAAGAATTCAGCTGTTTTGAAGAAGAAATGTTTATAAAGAAAACATTTCTGGTTTTATGGTTTTTGTTTTCCATGACAACTTTTGCAGGCACAGGAGGTCAGGATACTCCATTGTCATGTCTCTTGTGCTTCCTTTCTGGATGAAGGTGGTCAGTGCTCGAGGAGCATCACTTCTGTGTTTCATTTACTGAAGCTTGCTGTAGTGAGAAGCTGCACAGGGACAGGGTGCGTCTCGGACAGAACGGCAGCAGGCGAGTAACGGCAGACGCATAGCTGCCTCTTCCAGACAGCACTGTGTAAGCAGCCTGAGTGCACATACTTCTTTTGTAGAGTAGAAGTAAAGGTACCGCTGTCCCCTTTCCCTCCTGATTTTTCTGCTAACTTGGTTGTGGCTCAGGCTGCTTCAGATAATTTTCAGGATTCTGCTTGGGGAATCTTCAGAAAAATGTTATTACATCTTCACAAAATGGTCTCATTAAGCCTTTCACATTTCAAATCTGTTACTTAGAGTTTTATAGTATGATTTTTTCCTTTCTGTGAATTTTACAAATTATTTTCCATAGATCAAGGAACTTCCAGTAAATTCTTGGGTTGTTCTGCTCTCCTGTTTGAGGAACCCAGTAGTTCCCTCTGGTACATTGTATGCAGAATCAGGCAGTCTTCTCCAACTTGTATTGGTTTCCAACACTTTCCAGCTTTTCACTGCCTGCCCTTTTAATAGCACTGCAGAAGATCTGTTTTAGCTAGACGTACTGCTGTCAGTTGAGGATGGGACCTGGAATCTCCAAAAAACCAACCCAAAACCCACCAAAGAACCCCCACCAGATGACCCTGCAGCAAGTATCTCCATGTGGCATCCCTCACAGCCTTTTTTCCACTGTGAGGAGCTGGGCTTCAGCCCCCACTGCGATCACCAGCCCTCCAGAGGAGTGGACCAGGTCCTGTTACAGATGGACCAAACAGGACTGCTGTGATGATGGAGGGGACGGTGTGGGAGGAGCTCAAAAGACTTTTGCTTGCGCAGCAGCACGTAGGAACTCTGTGACTGAGGCTGCACGGAGTCAAGCTATCCAGAGTGACATCTCTAGACTTTATTATTCCTATATTTCCAAGAAATTAAGCAGGAGTATGTAATGCGGAGGGAGAGGGCTGTATGTGCAACAAATATGCTCATTTGTGACAGAAGCTTTGCAGATGTAATTAGTGTGCTGAGGAATTGGAAGGGAGAATAACTTCATCCTGAAATTTCTCAACTTCCTGAGCTCAACTTTGCAGGCAGCTTTTGGGCCTGTTTGGAATTGTTGTAAGAGCTAGAGTTACCAGTCTGTTTTTAATCTACTAGAATAGCTTTGCTTATCCTAAATTGTTGCCTTTTGTAGTTTAATAAAAGCATAAATATTATGAATAGTGAAGGTGGCTTACTTGAGGGTTGCTGCATTGGGGTGTATTTGGTGCAGTGTATGCAAAATAACAATAAACCACTTTCTTTAGTGGGTGTACCATCTTTTTTCACCTTTTCAAGTTTGGTTGAAAGCAGTAGTAGAGAAGCATTCAGGACTTTGTCAAAGCAGAAAAAAATACTGAAGTAACAGGCACTTGTTTTGATGCCATGAAAATGGCTGTTGGAGAACTGCTGCCTTTAAATACTTAAACACAGTGGAGGGCTTTGCTCAAAAAATAAACGACCCCAGCTGTAGTTATGGAAAATAACTTCTTGGAACTTTCAGAGGACAAGGGTCGATGCAGAAATGTGTTGGTGGGGTCTACAAGATTGATGATGTGGCTTCTGCTCCTGCCCTTCAGACTTGTCTGCATTGCTCTCAGTGGGTCTCTCCCTGAAATTTATGCCATAAGTTACAGATAAAGTGGTGGAGTGGGGACAGGTTTCTTGCAGAGCTGGTTTTGGGGCGGTTTTATGGTCGTGAGGAAAACACAGATGGTCCAAGCTGCTGAGACACAGATGCCGTCTTTTATCAGCACTGCTTTGCCTTTCTGTCGGCTGATGAATGGGTTTTAGGGAGAGGCCTCTCTAACTTGGTGTTTGAGAAGGAGTCAAGGGAGGTGGTTTCGGTGTTTTAAGGCTGGCAGCATTTCGGTGCCGCGTTCCATGCGTGCAAGCTCCGTCACTGCCTGCCCTTCGCTGGCGACTTCCCTGATGCGTTGCACCTTGTTTGATGCTGCTCTCCATGCCTACAGCTTACTGGTAGAGGAGGTACAGTAAGGTGATATGTGATACTCAGCTGGCTACCGGTATTAATATTGATGATCCTTCAAAGGTAACAGTATAGGTAGAAATTACATTTACATTGCCTCTTACATACTTCCTAAGCATAGCTTGTTTCTAACTTCTGTTTAAAATTAAATTTGAAATTGGAAAAATCTGCAAAGCTTGTTTCATACAGGTTGTTAAAATCCTTTAAACTAGACTGCAGATATTTAACAGTCCGGCCGAGTGTGACTCGTGCCTCAGTTCAGAGGGAAGCCGCACCGTGGGCTGGGGCAGGAATGTCTCGGCGAGGGTTGGGCACAGCAGCGAACCCTCTTCATCTGTAGATACGAAGCCTAAAATCTTGCAGTACTCACTAACTGGTGTAGTGTGTTGCCAGATAATTGTGCTTACCAACTCATTTTGCTGAAAAATGAAATGCAAAGCAGCTAGAAACTTGAAAAATGCATCTTCTCTGTTTTTTCTGGACTTCTGAAGAAAAGAAGAAGCATTCTCAACAAAGTGCTCTTTCTGTGCACATCAGTTGATGCCAGCGTGTTTGGCTTGTACTTGGATGCAGACTGCAGATAACCTTTAATTGCAACCTATTAAAAAAAAAAGCATCATGCGTGAAGACTTAAATAAACAACACCCTTAGTAAAAGCACCTGAAGTTACATGGCTGCTTAAATCAACGTAATAGTGCCTGCTTAATGGGATATGTAATAAACAGATGTGCCTGGGGAGCAGGACACAGCGAAACCACACAGCAGCGGGATGTGGAAAGGCACAGGGTCGCTCTGCTCCTTGCTGTGCCGAGGGTGCGGTGGTCTGGGTTGATCTGTGCAGAGTCGCAGCGAAGGGACGCGTACCTCTCTGTTCTCAAATACGTGTGGTGCAAGCACTTGTGCTTGTAAATTCATTGCAGCAAGGCCTTGTTCTCATCGGTGGCATGGAAAACGAAGCCTCAAGTCCTACAGCCTCAATATGTGTTCTGTCCCCTCATGCAGAATTTAGCACAGGCTTTGTTTGAACGTACTCCTCTGAACGTAATTTGGGCATGCCTATTTTTTGGTCAGGATCCTAACCATCTGCAGCCATCTGCTAGCAGGTGTTTGGTTTTGTCACAGATTTTGTTTTATTACCTTTATCATCTTCTCTTTGCTCTCTTTTTTGTGCAGTGTTGGATGGATCCACACATCCCATCTGTTTTATACAGTGGATGGAAAATGTGATGGTCAGGATGGTCTCTCAGACAGGGAATAGTACTTTTACCATGAATTACTTTGCCCTGATACTGTATCTGCCATTTAAACAGCTAGGGCAGTCATCTTACAAGTGTGCCTGCTTGCTGAGCCTTTTTCTTCCTGGAAAAGATTTAAATGAGTGTGCGATCAGATGCCTTCACTATAATCTTAATACTTTTATTAGAGGTTGAGTCTTAATGCTCCTTTTTAGTCTTTGCTGGATTGAAAAAATGAAGTTTCTGAATCAGAACTTTTGGTCTAACAGCACAAAATCTCTTGTTGTTTCAAGAGTATTTTTCAGATAATAGGATGTGCTTGACTGAAGAAAAAGTATTTACTATTAAAATGTAATGTCATAGTCTTGGGCAAAACTGTCTTTGAAAAATGTGAATCTCTACCCTGTTGTGATATACCAAGATGGGGCAGTATGAGGAAGTCTGTGGCAAATATAGTGGAGAATTGGGCATCAAGAAAGGGATTACTGAAGATAAGAAAAAACTGAGATTTGTAAAATAAAATTAATGACTACACTGACAAAATCCATGTTCCAGCGATGTGTAGACAATGTGTACAGCGACTTAAACGTTGCTGTTAAGACTTAGCTTTGAGTTACAGCAAACAACTGATTTTCAAAAGGGCGAGCAGTAGATTATCAGCCTTCATAGACATAGGGTGGGGTTTTCTAACATGGTAATATGATCCAAATCAAAAGCAGTGTGGCCAGCAGGTTGAGAGAGGGGATACTCCCCCTCTACTCTGCTCCTGTGAGACCCCCCCTGGAGTATTGCATCCAGCTGTGGGGCTCGCAACATCAGAAGGATATAGACTGGCTGGAGCAAGTACAGAGGAGGCCATGAAGATGCTCAGAGGGCTGGAGCACCTCTGCTATGGGGACAGGCTGAGAGAGTTGGGCTTGTTCAGCCTGGAGAAGAGGAGGCTCCGGGGAGACCTTATAGCACCTTCCAGTACCTGAAGGGGGCTACAAGGAAGGTGAGGGGGGGGACTTTTTACAAGGGCCTGTAGTGACAGGAGAAGGCGTAATGGGTTTAAACTGAAAGTGGGGAGGTTTAGATTAGATATTGGGAAGAAGTTCTTCCTGGAGAGGATGGTGAGGCACTGGAACAGGTTTCCCAGAGAAACTGTGGATACCCCACCCCTGGAAGTGTTCAAGGCCAGGCTGGGTGAGGGTTTGAGGCACCCGGTCTGCCCATGGCAGGGAGGTTGGAACTAGATGATCTTTAAGGCCCCTCCAACCTCTAGCCATTCTATGACTGTTTCTGCACAGAGTTCCCCTTTAGGGCTGTTTTCTTCAGACTGATCAGAAACCCACAAGCCAGAGGGATCTGGTTTGGTCCAGCCCTTCCCTACAAGAGCAGGTAGGCAGCTACTGGAAAACAAGTAGCTGTTTTACTTGTTTGTTGGATCACTTGTGGGCCTTGGTGATTTATGAGCTCACCAAAAGACAAATTGTGCCATCATGACTCGTTATTAGGGGACCTCAGCTGTGCACAGATGTACAGCTGTAATCAAAATGCAAGAGGTGCAGGAAAATCCAGGAAAAAAGCAGTAAGTGTAAGCCTGGCAGAGGTAGTGCCAGTAGTGGTAATAATACCAACCCTTCTCTGGTTCAGGTGCAACGCGACCCTGCAGCCCACGCTGTGTTGGTGGCTTAGCCGTTGCCTGCCCCGGCAGGGAAGGCAGCGCAGGAGGTGCATAGGGTGCTGGCAGGGGTGGCGCAGGGCCAGGGAGGCTTTTAAGGCAGTGCTGCTGCCTGGTGACATGCTCATCTGAAATGCACCTCGCAGGCAGGGTGTCAAGGACAGCCCGGAGCGGTGCAAGTTGGTACGTGGCTGTATTGGGAGGAAAAATAATCTTGGAGTTAAATTGTGTGTTGTCATCCCAGCACTTAGTGATGGAAATTACAGCCAGTGCAGGGTTGGGATGCTCCATCAGCCAAAACAATGTCCTGATCACAGCCACCTTGGTCATGGCTTGTACTTGCAAATACAAGTAGTTTTACGGTTTTTCCTTTCTGTCAGAGCCCATAAATATTGCCCCTCTTTCTTAGGAGGCACAAGATTGGTCTTACTTCACACATTTGTTTTCCCGGTGTAGTCTGTGGGCTACTTTTGCAAAAAAGCAAAGAGTCCCCAAAGTCTTATG